>NC_140171.1:149734523-149772634 GCF_963971535.1 Notolepis coatsorum | reverse complement strand
ATTCTAATAAAAATCTATTCACTGGGTAGAAATATAGAATGAAACCCATATGGGGATCCTGAAGAAGCCATTGTCCGTGGGTTAACGATATGAATAGTCATATGGTTGTGTTTTCATGCTCTGCGTGTCCCTGTTGAGAAGGGACTGCTGTGCTGTAGACACATGTATGTTGTGGCGCTTGGTGACCATCCAATCTTTTACTGTTACTGAGCAATATAAACCCATATAGGCCTAGACCAGGCATGTCCAATGTCCGGCTTGTCTCTCAAAATGTCCTCATGTCCCGCCCCTTACGATAGTAGCACTATCGTGGAAACCAAATACACCAAGTAGGAACTGTTTTCATTATGGTGAACAGATGGTAAACTAGCACACGGATGGTTGCCTATAGCAACAGACATTTCCTGATATGTGGACTAGTTATGAAGTTATGAAGCTACCAGGGCTAGTTATGAAGCTACCAGGGCTAGTTATGAAGCTATGAAGCTACCAGGGCTAGTTATGAAGTTATGAAGCTACCAGGGCTAGTTATGAAGCTATGAAGCTACCAGGGCTAGTTATGAAGCTATGAAGCTACCAGGGCTAGTTATGAAGCTATGAAGCTACCAGGGCTAGTTATGAAGCTATGAAGCTACCAGGGCTAGTTATGAAGCTATGAAGCTACCAGGGCTAGTTATGAAGCTATGAAGCTACCAGGGCTAGTTATGAAGCTATGAAGCTACCAGGGCTAGTTATGAAGTTATGACGCTACCAGGGCTAGTTATGAAGTTATGAAGCTACCAGGGCTAGTTATGAAGTTATGACGCTACCAGGGCTAGTTATGAAGTTATGAAGCTACCAGGGCTAGTTATGAAGTTATGAAGCTACCAGGGCTAGTTATGAAGTTATGAAGCTACCAGGGCTAGTTATGAAGTTACACAAACAGCACGAATACACCCGGACCATTCACCAAACACAACGACCAAACATGAAACATCCCGTGCGCACAAGCATTATACGTCCTCTCATGGTGGTGTCACGAAACATCCTCTCATGGTACACTACTGTGTTATGACACTTCCTGTCGTACAGTATACTATACTGTATATATCACAATGGCCAGTATCATGATATTATTTAGATGTGAAGCACATCTATGCTCTCTCTCTCTCTCTCTCTCTCTCTCTCTCTCTCTCTCTCTCTCTCTCTCTCTCTCTCTCTCTCTCTCTCTCTCTCTCTCTCTCATTAATTCATTCATTCAGTAATTCAGTCACTCTCACTTAGCGCCTCCTAGTGGTAGCTCACAGAATGGTTCGTATCCGCATGTCCTTGTTTGCAGTGTTTCAGGGCTTTTAATTAAAGCCCTTTAAGCGTTCTTAATTAAAGTGGTTATTTGCAATATCCTCTCTTTTGTTGTTTTGGCAACATATACTGTGATAAGCGGTCACTGCTGTTGCGTCTTTGCACTTTTACCTGCTTTCCATTTTTGAAAAGTCATGCCGTACTCATGTGACAGAAAGTCATACTGAGTTGGTCTTCTATTTATATACCAAACAAACCGCTGTTTGTTACTTCCTGTGCACACTGCGTTCTCTTCCCCCAGGAATGCCCCACCAGACACCAGCCTTGTGAAAATCACTAAGGATCACGTCACATCATTTTTGTTTTCTGGGTGCGCTTGTTATGAACTCCCAGGTCCTCCAGATCGATGTGCAGATTGAAATGGCTTGTTGTAGTAGAGTGATACGGTAACATTTGTTGGTTTTCACAAGTGTGAATAACCTCTGGCTGGCGACTCTCAAACAACGTTCAAGTCTGCATTTAGTCAAATAAACTTGAGATGAGCTAAAACACACCTACGAACACACACACAGGTAAAGACGGGCCAATCTCTGGTAACGGTGAGACACATTTACACCGCTGTGGTCCTTTAATGTACACTAGTGCAGTGGCCGTTTGGGGGCGTGGCCTGGAATCGCTTGGCCCCTGGAAGTGTTGCTCACAGCGTTCTCCAGAACCGCTCATCCGACCACACTCCCTTAGGTCCTCAGCAATACACTTTTATCTCCTCCTTCGACACAGACACACACACACACACACACACACACACACACACACACACACACACACACACACACACGCACACACACACACACACACACACACACACACACACACACACACACACACACACACACACACACACACACAGACACACACACACACACACACACACAAAACTCTCCGTTCCCTGTTCCCACCCCCCTAGGCAAAACAATCTTTTTCCTTAAAGTTACAGGCAAAAATGTAAATGTGTGCGGTTACAGTGCCACCATCTGGCCGAATAGCACCAAACACGACACTACACTCCCCTGCATCGTCAGCAACGCACCCCGCCAAGCGCGGAGTCGATCCGAAGACGGTTCTCGTCGAGATTACGCGAAGGACAGGACAGACACAGGACAGGACAGACACAGGACAGGACAGACACAGGACAGACACAGGACAGACACAGGACAGGACAGACACAGGACAGACAAACATAGATTCCTTCCTCTTCAGTTAGATTAGAGGTAAGCACCATGCAGTGTTCACTGCCTTTATAGTTGGAATGAATAAATAATCAAGTAAGTAAAAAGTCTTAAAGGACATGGGAAATGGGTTTTGCTTATAGATTGGGTCAGTCAGTCTTGGGGGGGGGGGGACATTATATATGTACTCCTTGCCATTTGGCCAGATTTTGAAGTATTCAGGTTGACAAAACGAAACAAGTTGTTCAGAATTGCTTATCCCTTGATGATGTCACAATTATGTTATATATATATATTAGGGCTGTCAAAATGAATGCTTTAACTCTGGAGATTAATTTAAATTATTTAAAGCATTAAAAAAAGATTATCTAGATTAATCTATGGAGTGAAAAATTTTCAACGTTGTGAACTTTCAGCAGTATCTTTGCTTGTTCGTTTTTTTTCATCGACTCATGCTCCTTTTTGAAAATCATCTGACATGAAGATGGAACACATTTTTGTTGTTAATATGATTTATATTACTGGTAGTTCATACAAGACATTATCGTCCTCTAAGCCAATCTGCACTTTAACATAGGCCTGGGTTGTTTTTATTTGTTAGCGCCGCGGATATAAGAAAGAGGTCTAGCTGAGTCAATGTTGATGGTTTTGTTGAACATTTGTATTTCACAGGAGAGAAACTGTATTCAAAGAAAGCTATTAAAATAGCCTTTGAATCTAAATATACTTTCTTTGTGTTGATTTTACATTAATTCCATGATTTTACTCAAGTAAATATCTGTTACAAGCTTCGGCCTTAAGTAGAAAAATGCGATTTTTAATCCAGATTAATTACAGAAATTGTGAGATTAATTAGTTAATTTTTTTTATCTATTGACAGCACTAATATATATATATATACTGTATATATACATATTATATAAAAATTATTAATAATTAGCTGTGCTTTTTTTAGCCAGGAACACTGCCTACTGGAATGTATTGCCCAGGAAATAATCCATTTAAAATGTGGTGTTCAGCAAAAACAACACGTTCAATACAAGGGAAGAAAGAGCAGCTGGGAGAATTACATGTAGACTAAATTAGATGTAGACTTTCTTTGAAGAAAGTAAAACTACAGGACCACAAGCCACACATTCGAGGAAGTTATATCAAATTGTTGAAAAGATACATAATATGTTCTCCTTTAATATTCTTTCCCCACAGATATCCAAACGTGAACATCCACAACTTCTCACCAGTTGGCGTGACGGCATGGCGTTCAACGCTCTCATCCATAAACACAGGTATGGAGAGGGGCATGCCATCTACCAGCTCATCGTGACCTTTCAGAGGGTTGGAAGTAGCCAAGTTAAACACTATCCAACACAGTTTTCTTCTAATATCTCAATTTTGTTTATATTCACATTTACACCCAAATAGAGAGTTTTCTATTGTTGTTCTATAGACTTATATACATTTCCTACCTCGTATAACCTCTTTTGCAAAGTGCATTTTCACCATCTCTTTGCTCTTGCAATGTTTATCCTATCTGTGTTAAGTTTCACTTTCGGTTTTGACAAAGTTGTAATACATTCAACCTCCTTCGATGGGCAGGCAGTTGGCTTGTTAGATTTCAAGGATGATCATATAGCCCAATCAATTTATTTATTATAATTCCAATTTTAAGATCATGATATGATCAATGAGGTAGTCTAATTGCCTATGTTTCTATATTTTTATTTCTTCATTTAAAATGTGGATTATGTTAGAAGCATGCCCTTTAACACATTCAGGGCCACTGGGATGAGTCTAATTAATATCAAGAGGACCGGGGAATGTAAACAGACGTGGGGCTGTTTGTAGAGCTAAATATATACTTTATAGTATTGCTGTCTTTTCGGATTGTCAATTGAGACCATAAACCGTCCCTTCAAAATGGCTTAAAGGAAAAAAAATATTCATCAATAGGTTCTCATTTTATATCGCCGTGAATATAAGCGTTATACCGGATTTGGGTCTAGTATATTTCCTGGGAGGCGAGATACAGGGCTAATAGCTAATAACGTTAAATCCAATGGCATTTAGGTTATAGATACGCTCCAGTTAAAACTCAAACTGCATATGATCGGTACGATCCTCACGCATGTATGCATGAAAGGGGGGGGGGGGGTGGGGGACGTCGTTTCTGATTATCGATTACCAATAACCGCGTTAGCCTCATTAGCCACATAGTCCGAACGCCTGGTTGGCTATCAAAACAAGGCCCGATCGGGATGTACTTTACGTGAAGAAGATCTTACCGTGGTGCGGTGGGATCGCCCCGAGCATTTCCCCGTTATCGATCGCCATCTGGTAGATCGATATGTCCATTGGCTGATGATAAATCCCCTTATTGCATGGTGAAATCTGCGATGCAAAACGTAATCCAAGCTACTATGCTACACATCCAGAATCCTGCTACTGGAAATGAAAAAAAAAGAAAAAAAAATAGTCCACCGTTCGGCCACAGGGAACACTGCATTATCGCGATAGCGCCCCTAAGAGGATCTGGCCGGTATTGCACTTTGTCGAATTCATAGAGTAGGGTAGATCTGCAGTGCCGCTCGGCGACCTTGAATAGGTTATTAAAATGGAATAAAAGCAATAACAACTTGCCACAGATTTATCCGTGACTCTGTCCACAACGGGTGAATCGAAACACGCAGATATACGTCCTTGGGCGCCATTGTGTTAAAATATGTAAATATATACATTCCTTGTTTTACAGTATATCTTAAAAGAAAAAGTCTTAAAATAGGAAGGGGGGGGGTCTTCTTACATTCAGGTCAATACAGTATTTTATACGGATACATCATTGCAAATCTGTTCTGACCCAATGAGCAGTATGACCCCTGGTGATTGTGTGTGAGGGGGGGGTATTAACCATTTCACTGCCACACGACAGAAGGTTAACCCTTTACTATCACACAACCGATAGCTGTTGTGTGGTGGTGAAAGGGTTAACCTTCTGTGAATTGTCACAGTGAAAGGGTTAACCGTTTTGGTAGTGCGGCAGTGAAAGGGTTAAAACATGACTTCTGGTGTGTGTGGGGGGGGGGGGATATTAAAACATGACTTCTGGTGTGTGGGGGGGGGGGTATTAAAACATGACTTCTGGTGTGTGGGGGGGGGGTATTAAAACATGACTTCTGGTGTGTGGGGGGGGGGGGGTATTAAAACATGACTTCTGGTGTGAGGGGGGGGTATTAAAACATGACTTCTGGTGTGAGGGGGGGGGGGGGGTATTAAAACATGACTTCTGGTGTGAGGGGGGGGGGGGTATTAAAACATGACTTCTGGTGTGAGGGGGGGGGGTATTAAAACATGACTTCTGGTGTGTGTGGGGGGGGTATTAAAACATGACTTCTGGTGTGTGGGGGGGGGGGGTATTAAAACATGACTTCTGGTGTGAGGGGGGGTATTAAAACATGACTTCTGGTGTGAGGGGGGGGGGGGTATTGAAACATGACTTCTGGTGTGAGGGGGGGGGGGTATTAAAACATGACTTCTGGTGTGAGGGGGGGGGGTATTAAAACATGACTTCTGGTGTGGGGGGGGGGGTATTAAAACATGACTTCTGGTGTGTGTGGGGGGGGGTATTAAAACATGACTTCTGGTGTGTGTGGGGGGGGGTATTAAAACATGACTTCTGGTGTGTGTGTGGGGGGTATTAAAACATGACTTCTGGTGTGTGTGGGGGGGGGTATTAAAACATGACTTCTGGTGTGTGTGGGGGGGGGTATTAAAACATGACTTCTGGTGTGTGTGGGGGGGGGGTATTAAAACATGACTTCTGGTGTGTGTGGGGGGGGGGTATTAAAACATGACTTCTGGTGTGTGTGGGGGGGGGGTATTAAAACATGACTTCTGGTGTGTGGGGGGGGGGGGGTATTAAAACATGACTTCTGGTGTGAGGGGGGGGGGTATAAAACATGACTTCTGGTGTGAGGGGGGGGGGTATTAAAACATGACTTCTGGTGTGTGTGGGGGGGGGGTATTAAAACATGACTTCTGGTGTGTGGGGGGGGGGGTATTAAAACATGACTTCTGGTGTGAGGGGGGGTATTAAAACATGACTTCTGGTGTGTGGGGGGGGGGGGTATTAAAACATGACTTCTGGTCTGTACCAAGGCTTGAGCTCTCATCTTATGTGGGATGGAGAAAGGAGAGCTAATCCTCTGCCTTGCGATATCATCATTATTATTATTGTTGTGATCTTCTGTCTTTATAGGCCAGATCTGATCGACTTCGACAAGCTCAAGAAGTCCAACGCCCACCACAACCTCCAGAACGCCTTCACCCTGGCCGAGCAGCACCTGGGGCTGGACAGCCTACTGGACCCAGAGGGTAAGCTTGATTGATTGATTGATTGACAACTTTATTAACCCTTTCACTACTACCACACGACAGAAGGTTAACCCTTTACTATCACACGGCGACCGACGGTGAAGGGTTAACCATTAAGGCTGTCCCCGGAAGCCTGTTTTTGGGAATCGAACTTCGTCCGTTTTTCGAACGGACGTTCAAACCTTCGTTTAAAATATATATATATATATATATAATAATAATAATAAAACATTTAAAAAATTATAAATATATATATATATATATATATATTTTTTTATAAATATCCTCAAACTAAATCCTCAATTTGAATAAAGTGATTAATCTGCTTAAATGAGTTTATTTTTTATTTTTTATTTTTTAATCAACTTTCCAGCCCCAGACCCAACTAAATCAACTTTCTCTAATGAATATAACTCATCAGTTTTAATACTATAATATTAGTGTAGCCTAATCTTTATCTGCAACTGTGAAGAAAAACCCCATTGGTTTAAACAGAATGAATAGAGACAAATATTTAAAAATATATATATATATTTATAAAAAATTTAGAATTCGAATGCCAATGTAACGAACAAAGGTTTGAACGTTCGAACATTTGGGCTCAGCCCTACAAGCCATACAGATATACAGAACTGTGTAGTAAAAAGAGATCATAAAAAATATATACATCCGAAGGGGAAGAAGCTGTACATTGGTGGGGGGGGGGGGGGGGGTTTGGACATTTACAGGGGCCAGTTTCTAATTGCAGCCACCCGTAGGTGCTCTTTGAGAGCGGTTTTGAAGGAGGGTAGGGATTCACATTCCTTTACAGTTGTGGGTAGGGCGTTCCACATTATTGTTGCATAATTGCGAAACGTGTTTAGTCCCTTGTTTGAGCGGAATCTGGGTTGAACATGATTTGTGGAGCTGTTGTGGTCGTGGAATTCACTGAACTTTGGGAAGTATTTAGACATGTACATGGGTACCTTAGTGGTGTATCTTGTAAACCAGGCCCATTGCAAGTGTCTCTACACTCTAAGCCATCCTAGGTTGTCAAAACGGGTCTGTCTGTCTGTCTGTCTGTCTGTCTGTCTGTCTGTCTGTCTGTCTGTCTGTCTGTCTGTCTGTCTGTCTGTCTGTCTGTCTGTCTGTCTGTCTGTCTGTCTGTCTGTCTGTCTGTCTGTCTGTCTGTCTGTGTCTCTCTCTCTCTCTCTCTCTCTCTCTCTCTCTCTCTCTCTCTCTCTCTCTCTCTCTCTCTCTCTCTCTCTCTCTCTCTCTCTCTCTCTCTCTCTCTCTCTCACCTGGGCCTCACCAATTGTAAAGCCAGAGATCAGATGGAATAGCCCCCATGGGCTGTACAAGTCATCTTGTACAAGTCAAGAAGAAACATCACAAAAGATCAAAAACAAAAACCACCATAAAATATAAATATGCGACACTCCCAGACTTTCACCAATGAAGATAATGAACGATTAACTAAAAACCTAGCAAACATTTTATAAAAAACACCATAGGCGGCGTGGAGGAGATAATTCATATTTGTGATACAGGTCTGGTGTTGGAGTACAAAAATGTTCCTCTCTAGGGCGGCTGGGTAGCGCAGCGGACTAAGCGCCTGCCTACCACCGCAGAGACACTGGTACCTCCGGCTTGGTCGGTCGTCCATACTAACACAATTTTTCAGTGTTAGCGGGTGGGAAGCCGGTGGGGTGTGTATCCTGGTCGTTGTAAACAGCGACTCCTACTGGTTGGTCGGGGCGCCTGCACAGCGAGGAAGGGAACTGGGGAAGTATTGTGAGCCTCCCACGCGTTATGCTCCCCCAGTGAGAGTCCTCGCTGTCAGGTGAAAAGAAGCGGCTGGCTGACTCCACATGTATCGGAGGAGACATGTGATAGTATCTATCAACCCTCCCTAGACCGACCAGTGGGGTAAAAATGCGTGCAACGACCAGGAAGGGAATTGGCATAATGACTAAATTGGGATGGGAGAAAAATACAGAAAAAAGGGGAGAAAAAAGTAGATAAAAAAATAAAAAGTTCCTCTCTGTGTTCCAGACATCAGTGTGGACCACCCCGATGAGAAGTCGGTGATCACCTACGTGGTGACGTACTATCACTACTTCTCCAAGATGAAGGCCCTGAAGGTGGAGGGCAAGCGAATCGGCAAGGTCAGTGAGCGGCGTCCATTTTACAATGCAATCACAAGGTCAGTGAGCGTCCATTTTACGATGCAATCAGAAGAACTGGTAGCCTTGGCTAATGATGTGATACGACAGAAAGGGTTAACTGGTGGGTCTGGAGACAGAAAGGGTTAACTGGTCGGTCTGGAGACAGAAAGGGTTAACCGGTCGATCTCTGTATGTGGACATAGTGCAGAGAATGGTGCATCAAACCAAAGGTGTCACATGATCTGTGATGTCATCAGGTATAAAGTCTAGAGCTGCTCTATTGAATGGGAGACTGATTTTGTGGACCCACAGAATGTTTGTTTTATTTCTGTACCTAAATTAGCTTTATTATGTAATAGTGTCAGTTCTGTAAGAGAACATGTGCCCATAGCTCTCAGTGTCAACTATACCATATTTCCATAGCAACACCATAGCAACACCATAGCAACACCATAGGAACACCATAGCAACGCCATAGCAACACCATAGCAACACCATAGCAACACCATAGCAACGCCATAGCAACGCCATAGCAACACCATAGGAACACCATAGCAACGCCATAGCAACACCATAGGAACACCATAGCAACACCATAGGAACACCATAGGAACACCATAGCAACACCATAGCAACACCATAGGACCACCATAGGAACACCATAGGAACACCATAGCAACACCATAGGAACACCATAGCAACACCATAGGACCACCATAGGAATAACAATTCTGACATTTTAATAATGCAATCCACCTTCTAGGTGCTGGACAACGCCCTTGAGACAGAGAAAATGATCGAGAAGTACGAGTCTCTCGCTTCTGACCTGCTGGAGTGGATAGAACAGACCATCATCATCCTCAACAACCGCAAGTTCGCCAACGCCCTGATGGGAGTCCAGCAGCAGCTCCAAGCTTTCAACACCTACCGCACGGTCGAGAAGCCACCCAAGTTAGTACCTTCTGTAGAGAAGCCACCCAAGTTAGTACCTTCTGTAGAGAAGCCACCCAAGTTAGTACCTTCTGTAGAGAAGCCACCCAAGTTAGTACCTTCTGTAGAGAAGCCACCCAAGTTAGTAGCTTCTGTAGAGAAGCCACCCAAGTTAGTACCTTCTGTAGAGAAGCCACCCAAGTTAGTACCTTCTGTAGAGAAGCCACCCAAGTTAGTACCTTCTGTAGAGAAGCCACCCAAGTTAGTAGCTTCTGTAGAGAAGCCACCCAAGTTAGTACCTTCTGTAGAGAAGCCACCCAAGTTAGTAGCTTCTGTAGTGAAGCCACCCAAGTTAGTAGCTTCTGTAGAGAAGCCACCCAAGTTAGTAGCTTCTGTAGAGAAGCCACCCAAGTTAGTAGCTTCTGTAGAGAAGCCACCCAAGTTAGTAGCTTCTGTAGAGAAGCCACCCAAGTTAGTACCTTCTGTAGAGAAGCCACCCAAGTTAGTACCTTCTGTAGAGAAGCCACCCAAGTTAGTGGCTTCTGTAGAGAAGCCACCCAAGTTAGTACCTTCTGTAGAGAAGCCACCCAAGTTAGTACCTTCTGTAGAGAAGACACCCAAGTTAGTACCTTCTGTAGAGAAGCCACCCAAGTTAGTAGCTTCTGTAGAGAAGCCACCCAAGTTAGTACCTTCTGTAGAGAAGCCACCCAAGTTAGTAGCTTCTGTAGAGAAGCCACCCAAGTTAGTACCTTCTGTAGAGAAGACACCCAAGTTAGTACCTTCTGTAGAGAAGCCACCCAAGTTAGTAGCTTCTGTAGAGAAGCCACCCAAGTTAGTACCTTCTGTAGAGAAGCCACCCAAGTTAGTAGCTTCTGTAGAGAAGCCACCCAAGTTAGTACCTTCTGTAGAGAAGCCACCCAAGTTAGTAGCTTCTGTAGAGAAGCCACCCAAGTTAGTACCTTCTGTAGAGAAGCCACCCAAGTTAGTACCTTCTGTAGAGAAGCCACCCAAGTTAGTAGCTTCTGTAGAGAAGCCACCCAAGTTAGTAGCTTCTGTAGAGAAGCCACCCAAGTTAGTACCTTCTGTAGAGAAGCCACCCAAGTTAGTAGCTTCCAGTAGCACCTTTTGCTCACCATCTAGGGCTTTGCACACAATGGTCCTCATGCTCAAACGGATTTACGAGAAATGTAAAAAAATGTAATCTCCGCAACTCCACTTGTATGCAAATTCAGGTGTACGAGAACGCGCTTTCAGTTTAAGTATGGCCACGACCCCGCTTATGTAGAGGAGCGGATGTGGGTGTGGCCAGACGGATGGGTGTGTACATGTGAAGAAAATTATTCAGTATTAGATTGATTGAAGGATAGGTTCCACTAGAGCGCAGAGCGTAAACTATACGATATATAACTTTAAAGCAAAGCCTCTATACCAGTGATACTCAACTAGTGGCCTGCAAACGCCATCCATTTCATGCTTGGTTACTGGGACAGTGAGGAAGGTTTGTCAGGGATAAAAGTAGGTGAAGACAAATATAATGGGGGGTCCCTTGACCGTTCACCTTAAAATATCATTAGAACCACAAGACTCTAAGCTTTACAACCGTATTCGATTTATTTGTGCTAGTTTCATGCAGTTTATGGTCAAAACCATGTTGTTTTGTACCAAAGAAGTGATTATTATAAATGTTTTTCTTTTTCTTGGAGCATACATTGGCTAAACCTATAAAGCTGAGGCTACCATTTTAAATAGCTTGGTTTATAAACGGAACCACAAAACCTTTTAGGCACAATTTGAATATATACAGCACAGAAACAAGCACTCATACACACAAAATGTTCATCCGTTTCAATCAGGTTTACAGAGAAGGGGAACCTGGAGGTTCTACTCTTCACCATCCAGAGCAAGATGAGGGCCAACAACCAGAAGGTCTACATGCCCAGGGAGGGGAAGCTCATCTCAGACGTCAACAAGGTAACGGCTGCGTTTCTATAGCACCTTTCTAGTACTCAGGGGCGGAGCTTCCTATAGGCGACATAGGCGGTTGCCTAGAGCGCCACCCAGAGGGGGGCGCCAAAAACTTAAATTTATTTGTTTATTTAGCATATTATATTTTGATTATTTAACATGTGTAACATATTTTACAATACATAATTTTCTTTGAAAGCAGATTTGCACCTTCTTTTATTGTTTGTTATTGTTATTATTATTATTATTATTATTATTATTATTATTATTATTATTATTATTATTATTATTATTATTATTATTATTATTATTATTATTATTATTATTATTATTGTTTGTTAGCTAAGTTGTTTATTTGTTTTAATTCTTTAGTGTGCACTTTACATTTATTCTTAGCTCTTGTTCTTGTTTGTAATAAATAAAGGTGCAGTACTTTACTGTATAACTGTTAAGATGTTTTGATAATCGGGGGGGGGGGGGCGCAGTGGTGAAGCTTGCCTAGGGCGCCAAATGTGCTAGGTCTGGCCCTGCAAGTACTGCTAAAAGTGCTTTTACAATAGAATGATTGCATTATTGTTCAGTATGGGTGCCCCCCCTCCCAACCCTGGCGGTGTTTCTTTCTTTCTTTCGACCACAGGCCTGGGAGAGACTGGAGAAGGCGGAGCACGAGAGGGAACTGGCTTTGAGGACGGAGCTGATTCGCCAGGAGAAACTGGAACAACTGGCCCGCCGCTTCGACCGCAAGGCCGCCATGAGGGAGACCTGGCTGAGCGAGAACCAGCGGCTCGTTTCACAGGTAAACACACACCTGCGGGCACGCTAAGGTTTACACACAAACACACATCCAAGTCACACAGAAGAGTAGACTTAAAGGTAGAGTCTGTAATGCCGTCAAACAGCGACCTCTAGGCAAGAGAGCCCCCACTTGGTATTGAGCTTTGTTTTTTCGTGTTTTATTTTGGTCTTGGCCCCGTTCCTCGTACGTGGTTCAACTAAGCCGATCAAATGTCCTTTTAGCCAGATTAAATTAACCCGATGATTGATGTCAGGCTATCTCGGTTTCTCGGTTTCTAACAATCTTGTTAATTCGAACCAGACTTGAGTACTCAGGATAATTGCGTGCGATCTCAGACTCATTCCCTATGGTAACACCAGGCTCCCTGGATGGATAATGAATGGAAATAGCAAATAAAATAAATAACGATCAAATGACGTATATATACGTGGTTGGCGTTCAACGATTGGCGGCCAATAACATATATAATCGTTGTTGGCAGAGAAAGAGTTAAGTATGTTTTCTATCAAAAAAGAAAGACATACTAAAGTTGTGTTACATTTAAACCACTTAAGTTGTACTTAGTATTTTAAAAGTTGTACTTAAAGAAGCACTTCACAGATTTCGAGGAGGACATGTGACATTGAGCTCAGCCACATTGGCACCTGTAGAATAATTTTACCTCCCCCTCCCTCCCACTTGTGACGCCCCCCCCCCCCCCCCCCCCCCACACACCTACCATAGACAGCCCAGAACTTGAGGGTAGACATACTCAAGTTCTGTCTACCCTCACAACCCCTCCTCCCCCACCTGACGCCTCCCTGGGCCATTCTACCGAGAACACCCAGCTCTCACACTATAAAAGAGCCACGTCTGTGTGGACTCGGGAGCTCACCTGGGGACAAGAGGCCATTGTCCTCGTTGGGTCATCTCGCCATAACTCTGTGTAATAAACCTGTGTTTATCAATTCTATCTTTGACTATCTGCACTCATTGATCGGATTAATTTCCCTCACACATCCCAAGAAAGTCCTCCGGGTGATGTCACGGAGAGGAGAGCAGACCTCTAGGGAACTGCAGACGCTATTTCCGCTACACAATTTTCAACTGTAGTCCTGTAGGTCCAAGCTGTCTCCAGTGTGTTCGAGGTCTGCCCTCCTCTCTGTGACATGGAACCCAGTCCTGAGAATACAGTAGAACGCTGAGCTGATAGAATACAGTAGAACACTGAAACTACAGCACAGTAACAAACAGAGGTGTTTTGGGCCCTTTTCAATGAAACATCCTCCGTCGTGTGATTGTTCCTGTTAGTCGATACACAAGAAAAACAATCCCATTGAATTGCTCTCTATTTCAATGCACTGTATTGGAGGACGAACACAGGAACTGAACTGCGACCATTCCTTAGCTTTACGACCCTTCACTGCAGCCGTCGGACTTTGCACCATCACACAACACACAACACGAACGCAGTGGAGCGCTTTTCAAGCCTGACGCCCCCTGCTGGCTGCAGGGTTAGGGTTCGTGCAGTCGGGCTGGAAGGAGCTCTACAGTAGCACTGTAATGTTGAGTGGCATTTCCAGGTTATAGAGATTTTAATTGCTCAACACAAAAACACTGAAATATTCTGAATGAATATAAATATGAATATGGGATATTATTAGTGTGTGATGGAATACTCCCAGCAATCATGTTTAACCCTTTCACTACCACACTACCAAAGGGTTAAAACCTGTCCACTGCGACAATACAGAAGGTTGATTGATTGATTGATTGAAAACTTTATTAACAGATTGCAGAATGGGTACAATACAGTACAGCTCAATACACACAATTGTTAAGGGGATGCAGACCAGAGAAAGACTTTCGTCTTGTTTCCACCAGGGTCCCCCATTTTCAATTCATCAGGACATATATGACATACATGACATACAGATAGTCAGTACTGCTACATCTATACATTTATGACATACCAGATTTGCAAATACAGTACTGTTTGTGATACAGAAGGAGTCAAGAAAAGGGAGTATATACATTTGACGTAGAAACTGTACATTGGAGGAGGTTGGGTGGGGGGGGTTGGGTACACTGGGATATTGACAACCATACTGGGTAATTTACATTGGAGGTGGTTGGGGGGGGGGGGGGGGCACACTGTATAAACAAAATTGTACATTGGACTATTGACAAAACCATACTAGGTAAATGACTGTACATTGGAGGGGGTTGGGTTAGGATATTTACAGGGGAAATGGTTAATAACCATTTCACTGCCACACTACAAAGGGTTAACCCTTTCACTGCCACACTGAAAGGGTTAAGTACAGATGCAAGAAATAAGCTTTTAAAACTGAAAGACAGAAATCTCCTAGGCAATTTCTGACAAGAAAAGGGAAACGTGGGCTTTCACAATTATCTTAATTTCATTTCAAACCTTTATTTATACAGGTAGAAATCTCATTGAGACACAGTCTCATTTACAAGAGCGACCGACCCACCAAACAAACACAACAAATACATAAAACAAGTTCTGGACAAGTTCTCAACAAAAAATGTAAGAGAGGCTAAAATCTAGATACATTTAATTAAGAGCGAGAACAAGAACAGGCCCCCATGGATGCCCTCTCAATATTGCGTATATTACACTAAGAAGTCTAAAATCCCCAATGGGAATGTTGTGGAATTTTTTGATCAGCCAAAACGGTGAAGCTGTAGAAATTCAGAATTAGTCAATTTGTATAAAAAAGAACATAGTGTATTATCTGTTTCCATGGCCATAGAAAGAATATGATCAGTTTACAATCAGAGACACAAGCGTCTGACCAAAAAGTGACAAAGAACTTTGGTCAGACTTACCATTAACACATTGAGTGCCACGCCCCTTCCGGGAAGTGACCCCTTCCTTGCCGTCCATTAACCCCATGTAAACGTAGTTGTAGTTTGTAGAGCTAAACCTATATTTTATAGTATAGCTATGGGTCTAATAACGCCGTCGAGTCGCAGTGACTTGCTTCTGGTCAACGTGCAAAAAACAGATTCTTTTTTCATCCGTACATTTCCGTTTTATACCGTTTTGAATATGAATATAGTTTGGGTGCTTCTGAGTCATTCCAGGGAAAAGACGCGGAAACTTTTTGTGTAATTCAATAAACACGTTGTAATTTTTCGCCTGATTATCGGATCTTCCTGAAATCAACGCTAGATCATAATTATTATCCTTCCTCGTGCACGCATGCAATGTTGTTTAGACCAGCGCGCAAACAGCCACACATACAGACACAGAGACAGCGTCGATCGGGGTAGAAATAAATATCAGATCAACGCAAGCTTTCATATATAATGTCCTTACCTGATCTAATGCAAAAAAAATAATCCAAATATCTGATCGCCATTCCAGTTATCCACAGCGATCCTGTCTCCGACGTTGTTGGGCATTGCACTTCAACGGGCGGGCGGGGTCAGTAGTCCAAACCATCCCTACAAGCGTGTGTTTTACCGGAGTGTTTAGGATGCCACAGCTCAGTAGAGAAATTAAACTAACCCGTTTCTAACGGGGTGCAATAATGGCTGAAGGCGTTAGAGGGCGGTATAAGACCGTCTGCCAGCTCAGACACATTCAGTACAGCGTGTACAAGGTGCCCCGCTGAATTATGAATGGCAATAGCGAATAAAAGAAATACCGTGAGAAAAACGTAGATCTACGTTTCCGGCACTCAGCGATCGGGCGACAGAAACGTAGTTCTACGTTTTCGGCAACCATAGTGTTAAGTACATGACGTCAAACGATGACAAATTAATAACAGATCTGACAAGAAAGGTAAACAAAAAATGCCCTGGTGAGAAAATGAAAACAAAAGATGGGTCTAGGGCTTTGTTCTGTCTCACACAAGAACTGGAGTCGAAAAGAACCTTGGACGTCTCATATCTCCTGGCCCTTGAAACACTGTCAGACTGTCGCCCCCTAGTGTCTTGAGCTGTTATACTAGTTGACCATTGTTAACTAGTCAAGGCTGTACAGAGAATATGTATTTAACACAGAGCTTATGAACATCATACTAATTCCTAGGGCTGACCCCTATTAGTCGATTAGTCGACTAATCGGTCGAAAGGAGCCGTAGTCGACTAGCCAACCTCTTAGTCGAATACAAAAAAAATTATATTTATAATATTTTCTTTTAATTTTTTTGTATCATTCTTTCCAAAAGAAAAGAGGCCTAGAAGCGTGACTAACGCTAATGGCACGCATACCAGAGGCTAACTGCCTACGAAAACAGGCACAGAGGCACTGAAAGAGGATTTCACCCATCTAATGAACACACTAGACTAGACAAATATCAACATGTATCCATCAGTGGACCAATTGCATGCTTTCACAGAGGACAAGAAGCCTTCAGTCGACTCCTTCAGACATTAAGCACCCCCCACAGCCCAAATGGAATGATAAAAAATAAAGAATAATAATAAAAAAAAGAATAATTAAAAAATATAAAAACTTTTATTTGTATTCTTTTTTTAGTCGACCAATAGTCGACTAACGGCACATTTTGGCCAATCATAGTCGACCCTCCAAATCCTTAGTCGGGGACAGCCCTACTATTTTCCAAGACAGGAATTAGGCTCGGGGGCCTCCGTTCCTTTTGCAATACGTTTGCAATTCTGAAAACGAAAGAGAAACCAACTGACTGTGTATCTCTCTGACCCTTAAACACCTCCACCACCAGGACAACTTCGGCTTCGACCTGCAAGCCGTGGAGGCGGCCACCAAGAAGCACGAGGCCATCGAGACGGACATCACGGCCTACGAGGAGCGCGTGCAGGCGGTGCTGGCCGTGGCTCACGAGCTGGAGGCGGAGAGCTACCACGACATCAAGCGCGTGGCGGCCCGGAAGGACAACGTGGTCCGCCTGTGGGAGTACCTGCTGGAGCTGCTGAAGGCCCGGAGGACGCGGCTGGAGATGAACCTGGGCCTGCAGAGGGTGTTCCAGGAGATGCTGCACATCATGGACTGGATGGACGAGATGAAGGTCTGTCACACAGGGTGTTTCAATTACCATGCAGAGAGACATATTGATGATGATGATGATAATAATAATAATAATAATAATAATAATAATAATAATAATAATAATAATAATAATAATAATAATAATAATAATAATAATAATAATAATAATAATAATAATACACTTTATTTATGAAGCACCTTTTATGCAATAAGAAGCAGCCCAGAGTGCTTTGACGGAAAATAAAATGTACAAATACAAATGAATAATAAATGCAGCAGGACTCTTCAAATTGCATATCGCAAGCAATAAAATAAATAGAACGAATAAAAAAGAATAATACAATGATTGAAACAAAAGGAGTTAATAAATACTGTTAAAAGCCAAGTTAATTAAAAATATGTGTTTTCAAATGCTGTTTAAAATAATCATGCAAGGGACGCAAGCAATTGAGCTGATGACTAATTCACTTCCATGTATTTCAAAACATGAAAACCATGTTGGTGAAAACTGGAGTCAGGTAATCACTCTGATAGTGTATTCTGCCTGTTGTGACTATTTCAGTTCTCGAAGTGGCATTTTTATAGCTAAATCTTAACATTGAAATGAACGGGCATTTTTGCATCCGTACCTCAGATTGGTATTATGATTGAATCTGTTTGGTATCCACAGTTTAAAACGTGACAGACTTCCCTCCTGTTTGATATTGTGCAAACTGTAGCATTGACCTATACATTGGTCTCATTGGTTTCAATCTGAGGGTTTAAGGCAGGGGTTCTCAAACTTTTTCATACAGTACCACAACCCCATTTTATTTAGGATTCTTTTGGCCACTCCACACTTATGTATCGCGTAGTTTCAACGTGGAATTAAGGAATATCAAAATAAAAGCACACGTTGTTGAACTTGATCATGCATATTTATTAGAACATTTAATTACAGCACTATGTTATCAATACACATTTATAAAACAAGGCATACTTAGCCAAAATATGTTGCCAGAACAAAACAAGAAATATATACACAGTATATATTGATTTTATTATAAAAAAAAGAGAAAAATTGTACTTGCCAATGCGCGACCCCACTGTCACTTACCCACGACCCCACTTTGGGTCGCAACTAGGGATGGCTATTGGCTTTTTTACCGATATCCGATATACCGATATTGTCCAACTCTTAATTTCCGATACCGATATCAACCGATACCGATATATGCGGGGTTTCCCCCCCCAAAAAACACAACATTATGCATACTTTTCACAATAAATAAAATAAGAATTTGTTCTTACTTGCTTGCCTGGGTAAATAAAGGTAAAAAAAATATATATATAATAATCTTTTATATATTTTTTTAAAACCGATACCGATCATTTCCGATATTACATTTGAATGCCAATATCGGTAGGCCCAGAACATCGGACACCCCTAGTGGCAGCCCGTAGTGTGAGCAGCGCTGGTGTGAGTGCCTCTCCTCTCTCCTCTCTCCAGATGCTGCTGCTGTCCCAGGACTACGGGAAGCACCTGCTGGGTGTGGAGGACCTGCTGCAGAAGCACTCGCTGGTGGAGGCCGACATCGCCATCCAGGCCGACAGGGTCAAGCTGGTCAACGCCAACGCTCAGAGGTTTGCCATCGACGGTGAAGGTGAGCTATTTTAAACTGCACGGTTTTTCGCTTTCCAAATAAATGTTGCCCACTTTGCAGCCGTGTTGTTATTCAATAGAAATGTACAAAGAGGCACCACCGGGTGTAACTGGTAGCCTCAGACCAATTATTACATTTACATTTAGTCATTTAGCTGAACGCTTTTATCCAAAGCGACGTACAAGTTATGTACGACAAGTCAGCAGGAAGGGTACAACTCTATCAGCTGAGTAACAATGTTCATCAAAGTGCTGAGTGCTGGGCGGCCGGGTAGCGCAGCGGACTAAGCGTCTGTC
This sequence comes from Notolepis coatsorum, assembly GCF_963971535.1. Taxonomy (NCBI): domain Eukaryota; kingdom Metazoa; phylum Chordata; class Actinopteri; order Aulopiformes; family Paralepididae; genus Notolepis; species Notolepis coatsorum. Next base: position 149,752,995 of record NC_140171.1, on the reverse strand, counting down.
TACCACCACAGAGACAGTGGGATTGAATCCAGCTGTGGTGCCTCCGGCTTGGTCGACCGTCCGTGCTGACACAATTGGCAGAGTCAGCTGGGTGGGAAGCCGCTGAGCGACTCCTACAGTTTGGTCGGGGCGCCTGCACACAGCGAGGGAAGGACCTGGGAGAGGTAGTGTGACCCTTCCACACGTTACACTCTCCCAGTGAGAGTCCGCGCTGCCAGGTGAAAAGAAGCGGTGGGCTGGGTACACACGTGTCGGAGGAAGCATGTGATAGTCTCCGCCCTCCCGGACCGACGGTAGGGGGTAGAGTGCGCAACGACCAGGAAGGGGATTGGGAATTGGCATAACGACTAACATTGGGAGGGGAGAAAAACGGAAAAAGAAGGAGGAAAAAGATCATAAAAAAAAAAAAATTGAGTGCTACAGTGTAGGTTATTAGGACAAGTGCATGACAGTAAGGTTAGTTAGGAGTTAGATATTTCAATACATTTTACATTATATTACATTATATTATATTTACAATTATATAAAGACGATAGAAGAGACACTAAAACTATGATCAATAAGAACAACAGATTGGCTCGTGTCTCTCCCCCAGTGTACAAGCCCTGCTTGGTGTTGTTAACACGGCTCGTGTCTCTCTCCCAGTGTACAAGCCCTGCTTGGTGTTGTTAACACGGCTCGTGTCTCTCCCCCAGTGTACAAGCCCTGCTTGGTGTTGTTAACACGGCTCGTGTCTCTCCCCCAGTGTACAAGCCCTGCTTGGTGTTGTTAACACGGCTCGTGTCTCTCTCCCAGTGTACAAGCCCTGCTTGGTGTTGTTAACACGGCTCGTGTCTCTCTCCCAGTGTACAAGCCCTGCTTGGTGTTGTTAACACGGCTCGTGTCTCTCTCCCAGTGTACAAGCCCTGCTTGGTGTTGTTAACACGGCTCGTGTCTCTCTCCCAGTGTACAAGCCCTGCTTGGTGTTGTTAACACGGCTCGTGTCTCTCCCCCAGTGTACAAGCCCTGCTTGGTGTTGTTAACACGGCTCGTGTCTCTCTCCCAGTGTACAAGCCCTGCTTGGTGTTGTTAACACGGCTCGTGTCTCTCTCCCAGTGTACAAGCCCTGCTTGGTGTTGTTAACACGGCTCGTGTCTCTCTCCCAGTGTACAAGCCCTGCTTGGTGTTGTTAACACGGCTCGTGTCTCTCCCCCAGTGTACAAGCCCTGCTTGGTGTTGTTAACACGGCTCGTGTCTCTCTCCCAGTGTACAAGCCCTGCTTGGTGTTGTTAACACGGCTCGTGTCTCCCCCCCAGTGTACAAGCCCTGCGACCCCCAGGTGATCCGGGACCGCGTGGCCCACATGGAGTTCTGCTACCAGGAGCTGGCGCAGCTGGCCGCAGAGCGCCGCGCCCGCCTGGAGGAGTCCCGCCGCCTGTGGAGGTTCTTCTGGGAGATGGCCGAGGAGGAGGGCTGGATCCGCGAGAAGGAGCAGATCCTGTCGTCCGACGAGCGCGGCAAGGACCTGACGGGCGCCCTGCGTCTGCTCGGCCAGCAGCGCGCCCTGGAGGACGAGATGAGCGGCCGCGCCGGCCACCTGCAGCACACCGTGGCCGAGGGCGAGGCCATGGCCCAGGCCGGGCACTTCGGCGCCGGCAAGATCCGGGAGCGCAGCGCCGACCTGCGGGCCCAGTGGGCCGCCCTGGAGCGCCTGGCGGCGGGGCGGAAGGCCCGGCTGGAGGAGACCCTGGCCCTGCACCAGTTCCAGGCCGACGCGGACGACGCCGACGCCTGGACCCTGGACTGCCTGCGCATCGTGTCGAGCGGCGAGACGGGCCACGACGAGTTCTCCACCCTGGCGCTGGTGCGGAAGCACAAGGACGCGGCCACCGAGGTGCTCAGCTACCGGCCGGTCATCGACGCGCTGCACGAGCAGGCGGCCGCGCTGCCGGCGGAGGAGGCGGAGTCGGAGGAGGTGCGCGGGCGACTGACGGGCATCGAGGAGCGCTACAAGGAGGTGGCGGAGTTGACCCGCCTGAGGAAACAGGCCCTGCAGGACGCGCTGGCGCTGTACAAGATGTTCAGCGAGGCGGACGCCTGCGAGGTGTGGATCGACGAGAAGGAGCAGTGGCTCAACGGCACGGAGATCCCGGAGAAACTGGAGGACCTGGAGGTGATACAGCACAGGTGGGTGAGGGCCGTGGGCAGAGGGACACCACACACAGACCTACAGGTGGGCACAGGTGGGTGAGGGCCGTGGGCAGAGGGCAGCCACACACAGACCTACAGCGGGGCACAGGTGGGTGAGGGCCGTGGGCAGAGGGACGCCACACACAGACCTACAGGTGGGCACAGGTGGGTGAGGGCCGTGGGCAGAGGGACACCACACACAGACCTACAGGTGGGCACAGGTGGGTGAGGGCCGTGGGCAGAGGGACACCACACACAGACCTACAGGTGGGCACAGGTGGGTGAGGGCCGTGGGCAGAGGGACGCCACACACAGACCTACAGCGGGGCACAGGTGGGTGAGGGCCGTGGGCAGAGGGACGCCACACACAGACCTACAGGTGGGCACAGGTGGGTGAGGGCCGTGGGCAGAGGGACGCCACACACAGACCTACAGCACAGGTGGGTGAGGACCGTGGGCAGAGGGACGCCACACACAGACCTACAGGTGGGCACAGGTGGGTGTGGGCCGTGGGCAGAGGGACGCCACACACAGACCTACAGGTGGGCACAGGTGGGTGTGGGCCGTGGGCAGGGGGACGCCACACACAGACCTACAGCGGGGCACAGGTGGGTGAGGGCCGTGGGCAGAGGGCAGCCACACACAGACCTACAGCGGGGCACAGGTGGGTGAGGGCCGTGGGCAGAGGGACGCCACACACAGACCTACAGCGGGGCACAGGTGGGTGAGGGCCGTGGGCAGAGGGCAGCCACACACAGACCTACAGCGGGGCACAGGTGGGTGAGGGCCGTGGGCAGAGGGACGCCACACACAGACCTACAGCGGGGCACAGGTGGGTGAGGGCCGTGGGCAGAGGGACGCCACACACAGACCCACAGCGGGGCACAGGTGGGTGAGGGCCGTGGGCAGAGGGACGCCACACACAGACCCACAGCGGGGCACAGGTGGGTGAGGGCCGTGGGCAGAGGGACGCCACACACAGACCCACAGCGGGGCACAGGTGGGTGAGGGCCGTGGGCAGAGGGACGCCACACACAGACCCACAGCGGGGCACAGGTGGGTGAGGGCCGTGGGCAGAGGGACGCCACACACAGACCTACAGCGGGGCACAGGTGGGTGAGGGCCGTGGGCAGAGGGACGCCACACACAGACCCACAGCGGGGCACAGGTGGGTGAGGGCCGTGGGCAGAGGGACGCCACACACAGACCTACAGCGGGTCAGAACACACTCTCGTCTACCGTCCAGTAATGAACACGTAAGGCATGATACAGGTGCAGCTCAATACATTAGAATATTGTGGAAAAGTTCATTTATTTCAGTAATTAAATTCAAAAAGCAAAACGCTCATAGATTATAGATTCATTACATTACACGCAAAGTGAAATATTTCAAGCCTTTATTTGTTTTAATTTAGATGATTATGGCTTTACAGCTCATGAAAACCCCAAATTCAGTATCTCAGAAAATTTGTATATTACATAAGACCAATCAACATTTTCTTTTATATAGAAATGTCGGCCTACTGAAAAGTATGTTCACTCAGTACTTAGTTGGGGCTCCTTTTGCACAAATTACTGCATCAATGCGGCGAAGTAAATGAGCTTATTGAACTGCACCTGTACGTAAATCTGTATAAATAAATAAATAAATAAGCAAATGCACGTCGTTTCTTCGTCCTCCACACGACAATCGACCCACACTGACTTGTCCTTTTAGCCACATTACCGACGAGGCATACGAATGCCTAAGATCCTACCCTCCACGTAGGACCGGGACAATTTACATGCGCGCGCAACCCGTACAGTTAAAAAGCTCAGATCAAATATATGTACAATAAACTTACCATCCAGCCATAACTCAATATATATATATACTGTATACAGTACACAGCATACAATTTACATTCACCTGCAGCAGAGAAAGGCGGTAAGGCTGTAATCTAACTAACATACACCCTTCTCAATGAACAATAACACTATGTAACAAACCATCGAATACACCCACAGCACACACATCCACACGCACACACTCACTTTAAATAAACAACTCACTGTAGCACCCACTTTACCCACTTTAGACACTTAACACACTTTATATTTATTGGTAAGTAGATTTGCACATCATCTCATACCTCATTGCACCTCACCACCACAAGGTGGCACCACAAGCTAAGCTATACATCACCATTTCTACACTGTACTGTATATTGCTGTAGCTCAGTTACCTTCTCTACTCTGCATTGTATATACTGTATATATGTATATTGAACATTTTTGTTTTGTTTACACTTGTTTACGTACTTGACTTTCTATTTTATACTTATATTATACTTATTTTATACTATATTTTTATTTTATCTAGCACACTCTCGGGAGCAAAACAGAAAGAGGCATTTCATGCAAAAGTATTCTGTATTTCTGTATGACAACTAATAAAGAAACTTGAACTTGAGAAGCTTCTCTGCAGACAGATGAAGAAAACAGCCACTTGCAGGTTCAAAAGAGACCTGGTTAATACGGTTTATTAACTCGATCAAAGTATCAATACTAAATAGTCAGAGTTAGGCTGGATGACTCTCAGTGTAGTGTTTAGCTCGGACACCCGGGATGAGAGAGCCCCCCTCGGAGCTTCAACATCTTTATACCTACACAACTGAGAGGGGTGAGGGCCACAGGTATAGGGGGTGTCGTGGCATTTGGGGGAAAGGTGGGAGAGGGTTTGTTGGGGTTAAGAATGAGGGATGGGAGGGGGGGCAGGTGGCGCACGGAGATTACGTTCGTCACCAACACCGGGAGACACTGGATTCGTCTGTTCGAATCCAGCTCCCGGCGTTGCTATCAGCTTGGCTGGCCTCTCACACTGATACAATTGGCTGTATCAGGGGGTGGGAAAGCTAAAGGGTGGGTCCTGGGCGTTGTGGACAGCGACCCCTACAGTTCGGTCGGGGCGCCTGCTCAGCAAGGGTTGGAACTAAGGAGAGATAGTGTGGCCTCCCACACGCTACGCTCTCCCCGGTGAGAACCTGCGCGGCCAGGTTGGCCTGCCCCAGGCTGCACATGCGTCGGAGGAAAGCATGTGACAGTCTCCGGTCTCCCGGACCAACAGTAGGGGAAAGTACGCAACAACCAGGAAGGGTGGGATGGGAGAAAAATCGGGAAAAAGGAGGGGAAGAAAGATAATATAAAAAAAAAAAAAAAAAAAAAAATGAGGGATGGGGGTAGGAAGGGAGGATGAGGGTGAGGGAGATCAAAGAGAGGTGGGGGAAGTCGAGTCTTTGACCTCATAGCTCCAAGTGTGTTGTCCTCTTTCTGGTCAGTGATTTACCTATGTTTTTTGTGTGTGTTTTTTTTTCTTCTGAAAATGTACATACATTGTATTGTGTTAGGAGCCCCTCGAAAACGAGATGCTACATCTCAAGGGGTTATTCCAAATAAAGAATTTCAATATATATATCTACCTGGGCGGCCGGGTAGCGCAGCGGACTAAGCGTCTGTCTACCACCACAGAGACAGTGGGATCGAATCCAGCTGTGGTACCTCCGGCTTGGCCGACCGTCCATACTGACACAATTGGCAGTGTTAGAGGGTGGGAAACCCGGCGAGGGTGGGTCCTGGTCGTTGTAAACAGCCACTCCTACAGGTCGGTCGGGGCGCCTGCACAGCGAGGGAGGGAAATGGTGGAGGTAGTGTGATCCTCCCACGCGTTATACTTCACCAATGAGAGTCCTCGCTGTCAGGTGAAAAGAGGCTGCTGGCTGTCTCCACATGTATCGGAGGAAGCGTGTGATAGACTTCAGGGCTCCCTAGACCGACCAGTGGGGGGCATATGCGCGCAACGACCAGGGGAATTGGCATAACGACAAAAATTGGGATGGGAGGAAAATACAGAAAATAGGAGGAGAAAAAGTGGACAAAAAAAAAATATATCTACCTGCAGGACCTATTAAACCAGTCAGTACCCATTTACACTAAAAAACTAACCAATGCATGGCTTTCAATCTGGCTCGAAGGTCCTTGTTTCTCAAAGGCTGGTGGAGCAAAGAATTGCAGTGTTTTGAAACAGCATTGACTAGGGATGGGGACCGAATCCAGTACTTTTAAGGGTACCGACCGAATCACGTCGGTACTACCGAGTACCAATCCACGTGAGATCCACCGGTGCCACATTTCGGTACTGTTTCGGTATTTAAAAAAAAATTGATGACAAACGTTTCGTTTACCACTAAACGAAACCTATGAAGTGTGCCACACGTTCAGGCCTTCTTCAGTGTGTTCTTCAGGGTTTTTTTAACCCTATTTCCTACTCATCAAAAATGGAGGCTGGCATTGTTTCTAAGTAAAGATGGCGATTCATAATGTGAAAAATATTTAATTATATAAAATGTACCCCATTGACATAAGAGTGGCACATAGTGCCTGAGATAAGATAAGATATTCCTTTATTGATCCCCTTGGGGAAATTCAGGCATCATAGCAGCGTGGGGGAGGGGAGGTACAGGTAGTAGAAGACATACAGGTACAGGTCACAGGATTATAGTACAGTGGAGAAGTAAACATTTAAATAGAATAAAAAGGCAGTGTAAACAATATACAATATAATTAACTCTGGACATGCGCATATGGGCAACAAGGTGCGAGATGAGGGTATGTATGCCCTCTCAGTTATATTTGCCCTACAATAAATATAGTTACAATATATAATCTAATAATATAAATCGAATCTAATATATAATCTAAAAAAGAAACAAAATGCTAAAATGCTAAATATATACAATATATAATCTAATAGTCCAATAGTCTAAATCGAATCTAATATATAATCTAAAAATGATAAATGATAAAATGCTAAATGCTAAATATATGATCTGATGAAGTATACATTATCTCAGGAAAAGTATCTCAGATCTCAGCAATACCTGTCCACATCCAGCCGTGTTGTTGTTTTTATACACGTCAGCAGCCGTGTTGTTGTTTTTATACACGTTAGCAGCAGTGTTGTTGTTTTTATACATGTTAGCAGCCGTGTTGTTGTTTTTATACACATCAGCAGCCGTGTTGTTGTTTTTATACACGTCAGCAGCCGTGTTGTTGTTTTATACACGTTAGCAGCCGTGTTGTTGTTTTATACACTTTAGCAGCCGTGTTGTTGTTTTATACAAGTCAGCAGCCGTGTTGTTGTTTTATACACGTCAGCAGCCGTGTTGTTGTTTTATACAAGTCAGCAGCCGTGTTGTTGTTTTTATACACGTCAGCAGCCGTGTTGTTGTTTTTATACACGTTAGCAGCCGTGTTGTTGTTTTTATACACGTCAGCAGCCGTGTTGTTGTTTTTATACAAGTCAGCAGCCGTGTTGTTGTTTTTATACACGTCAGCAGCTGTGTTGTTGTTTTTATACATGTTAGCAGCTGTGTTGTTGTTTTTATACATGTCAGCAGCCGTGTTGTTGTTTTTATACACTTTAGCAGCCGTGTTGTTGTTTTTATACATGTTAGCAGCCGTGTTGTTGTTTTTATACATGTTAGCAGCCGTGTTGTTGTTTTTATACACTTTAGCAGCCGTGTTGTTGTTTTTATACACGTCAGCAGCAGTGTTGTTGTTTTTATACACGTCAGCAGCCGTGTTGTTGTTTTTATACACGTCAGCAGCCGTGTTGTTGTTTTTATACATGTTAGCAGCAGTGTTGTTGTTTTTATACACGTCAGCAGCAGTGTTGTTGTTTTTATACATGTTAGCAGCAGTGTTGTTGTTTTTATACACGTTAGCAGCTGTGTTGTTGTTTTTATACACGTCAGCAGCCGTGTTGTTGTTTTTATACACGTCAGCAGCCGTGTTGTTGTTTTTATACACTTTAGCAGCAGTGTTGTTGTTTTTATACACTTTAGCAGCAGTGTTGTTGTTTTTATACACGTCAGCAGCCGTGTTGTTGTTTTTATACACGTTAGCAGCCGTGTTGTTGTTTTTATACACGTCAGCAGCAGTGTTGTTGTTTTTATACATGTTAGCAGCCGTGTTGTTGTTTTTATACACGTCAGCAGCCGTGTTGTTGTTTTTATACATGTTAGCAGCTGTGTTGTTGTTTTTATACACGTCAGCAGCCGTGTTGTTGTTTTTATACACGTTAGCAGCCGTGTTGTTGTTTTTATACACTTTAGCAGCCGTGTTGTTGTTGTTGTTTTTATACACGTCAGCAGCCGTGTTGTTGTTTTTATACACGTTAGCAGCCGTGTTGTTGTTTTTATACACGTTAGCAGCCGTGTTGTTGTTTTTATACATGTTAGCAGCCGTGTTGTTGTTTTTATACACGTTAGCAGCCGTGTTGTTGTTTTTATACACGTCAGCAGCTGTGTTGTTATTTTTATACACGTTAGCAGCCGTGTTGTTGTTTTTATACACGTTAGCAGCCGTGTTGTTGTTTTTATACATGTTAGCAGCCGTGTTGTTGTTTTTATACACGTTAGCAGCCGTGTTGTTGTTTTTATACACGTCAGCAGCTGTGTTGTTATTTTTATACACGTTAGCAGCAGTGTTGTTGTTTTTATACACGTCAGCAGCCGTGTTGTTGTTTTTATACACGTCAGCAGCCGTGTTGTTGTTTTTATACACGTCAGCAGCCGTGTTGTTGTTTTTATACACTTTAGCAGCAGTGTTGTTGTTTTATACACGTCAGCAGCTGTGTTGTTATTTTTATACACTTTAGCAGCAGTGTTGTTGTTTTTATACACGTCAGCAGCCGTGTTGTTGTTTTTATACACATCAGCAGCAGTGTTGTTGTTTTTATACACGTTAGCAGCTGTGTTGTTGTTTTTATACACGTCAGCAGCCGTGTTGTTGTTTTTATACACGTCAGCAGCCGTGTTGTTGTTTTTATACACGTCAGCAGCCGCGTTGTTGTTTTTATACACGTCAGCAGCCGTGTTGTTGTTTTTATACATACATACAAGTAGTAGAACGTGCTCACCTCACTAGACTTGACACTGGGTGCTGTAACCTCTGATATCATACATAAAAATAGGGAAAACAATGTCCAGGCACGCACTCCAGGTTTTCCAAATTTATTGGCAGCCTGAAATAAATCGGTGTGAACACACCTTCTTCAGAATGGCTTGCATGTTGTTTTTATACATGTCAGCAGCACTATGAAATGATGTGGCACAGTGAAGCGCAGCCACACGTCGTGTTACGTCACAGAGGACTCTTTTGTCTTTCTGCCCTACATTACATCACACAGCGCTTACATCCATGTCACAGGCCACTCTGCAGGAGAACGGTGCATTAGATATAAGTGTGGAGAAAGAGCACCTCCCAGTGGCCACCTCTAGATACATAGATTGTACTTTATTATCATTATATTTGCATACAACGCGATTTGGCACTCAAACTTAACCCTTTCACTGCCACAATACAGAAGGTTAACCAACCGTCTGTAGTGTGGTAGTGAAAGGGTCAACCAACCGTCTGTAGTGTGGTAGTGAAAGGGTTAACCTTCTGTAGTGTGGTAGTGAAATGGTTAACCTCCTGTAGTGTGGTAGTGAAAGGGTTAACCGTCTGTAGTGTGGTAGTGAAAGGGTTAACATTCTGTAGTGTGGTAGTGAAAGGGTTAACCCTTTGTCGTGTGGTAGTGAAAGGGTTAACATTCTGTAGTGTGGTAGTGAAAGGTTAACCCTTTGTCGTGTGGTAGTGAAAGGGTTAACCTTCTGTAGTGTGGTAGTGAAAGGGTTAACCCTTTGTCGTGTGGCAGTGAAAGGGATATTATGGTGCAGTATAAAATCACACAAGTAATAAAAGAGAAACATAAAATACTATACAAGAAACATTAAAATGTTAACAATGTTACAATACAATATACAAAATAACAATATACACAATAACAATCACAGTGTCAGACGGTAGTGGGTGGGTATTGCATATTGGGGGTAGGATGTTGCACAGTGTGGGAGGAGGGGGAAGGGGTGAGTTATTGATGCATATTGGAGTTCAAGGTGGTGCTGGCCCTGGGGAAGAAATGGTCTCTGAGCCTCTAGTAGATCGTTGAGGAAAAGGATGTGCATAATGGGAACATTAAGGAGTTTATTTCAAAAAGGCATCCAGGTGTTTCCTCACATAGTTGATCCATCAAACGAACAGATGGTCAGTTAGGAACTTTATTTATTAACCCTGTGGGGGATTTAATTTGGCATACAATTACAAAAACAGGATGAAAAGATCACACACATCAATAGATCACACAGAACACCAATGATATCATAATAATAAAAATAACTTTATTTATATAGAACCTTTCATACATGGCAGCTCAAAGTGCTTCACAGCAAATAGCATACAATTAACATACAGTTGACAGAATAAAATCAATGCATAAAGTGCAGACATAAGAATAGGTATAAAATAAGTACAATAAGTACAGTGTTGCTCGAAAGCATGTGAATACTTAAGTACTGTTTTTGGGGATTTGTACTTTACTCGAGTATTATTAGGTTTGTATACTTGTACTTTTACTCAATTACATTTCAGAGGAAAAAAACGTACTTTTGACTCCTTACATTTAAAATGCAGACCTACAAAGTACAAAGTACAAATCTCCATTTAAATTGGTATATTTGTTTCTCTGGCCGAACTAACGTTAACGTTATTAATCCTGCGGCCGCACTTTATTTAAAAGCGGCCAATCAAATCCCCATCAATAGAAAATGAACCCGCCCATACCCATGCTGATTGGTCCTTGTGCAAGACTAGAAAGCGGAGATCTTTGATTAAACACCTGTTATCAGAAGAATAGACAGTCAGAAAAAATGTCTGTCTAATGTCTTTTGTGTTTGTGGTGTGTTTTTGTTTTTATTTTTATTTGGTATATTTGGTTTTTGTATTTATTATTTAAGTTTAGATCTGTATTTATTATTTCTTATTGTTTTGTCATTATTATTATTAGGGATGTCCGATATTATCGGCCTACGATATTATCGGCCGATATTGGCATAAAAATGTGATATCGGAAAATATCTGTATCAGTTTTCCAAATTCTTTATTTATTTTTTTACATTTATTTAACCTTTATTTACCCAGGCAAGCAAGTAAGAACAAATTATTATTTTATTTATTGTCAAAGTATGCATAATGTTGTGTTAATTACACGACAAGAGATATGTAATGTTAATTACCTGAAATTATTCAGTTTTTTGGGGGGGGAAACCCAGCATATATCGGTATCGGTTGATATCGGTATCGGAAACTAAGAGTTGGACAATATCGGTATATCGGTAAAAAAACATACTAAAGATATACACGTGTTTGATGTGGGTGTTTTCTTGTCAGGTTTGAGAGCCTGGAGCCGGAGATGAACAACCAGGCGTCGCGCGTGGCCGTGGTCAACCAGATCGCCCGGCAGCTGATGCACAACGGTCACCCCAGCGAGAAGGACATCAAGGCCCAGCAGGACAAACTCAACACCAGGCAAGTCCTACACTACTACTAATTAGGCCTGTCCCCAACTAAGGATTTGTATAGTCGACTTTGATTGGCCAAAATTGGGATCATTCCATTTGGGCTGTGGGGGGTGCTTTCGCGGCCACTGGGATGAGTCTAATTAATCTCAAGAGGACGGGGAAATGTAAACAGACGTGGGGCTGTTTGTAGAGCTAAATCTATACTTTATAGTATTGCTATCTGTCCATTCTCATTGTGAATTGAGACCATAAACCGTCCCTTCAAAATGGCTTAAAGAAAAAAAATGCATCAATACGTTCTCATTTTATAGCGCCGTGAATATAAGCATTATACCGGATTTGGTCTAGTATATTTCCTGGAAGCCGAGATAATGGGCTAATAGCTAATAACGTTAAATCCAATGGCATTTCGGTTATAGATACGCGCCAGTTAAAACTCAAACTGCATATGATCGGCACGATCCTCACGCATGTATGCATGAAAGGGGGGGGGGGGGGGGGCGGGGGACGTCGTTTCTGATTATTGATGACCAATAACCGCGTTAGCCTCATTAGCCTTGTTTTGATGGCTATCAAAACAAGGCCCGATCGGGATGTACTTTACGTGAAAAAGATCTTACCGTGGTCCGGTGGGATCCCCCCGAGCATTTCCCCGTTATCGATCGCCATCTGGTAGATCGATATGTCCATTGGCTGATGATAAATCCCCTTATTGCATGGTAAAATCTGCGATGCAAAACGTAATCCAAGCTACAGGCTGCAGATCCAGAATCGAGCATAAAACTCCATTGAAATAAAAAAAAAAAAAGTCCACCGTTCGGCCACAGGGAACACTCCATTATTGCGATAGCGCCCCTAAGAGGATCTGGCCGGTATTGCACTTTGTCGAATTCAAAGAGTAGGGTAGATCTGCAGTGCCGCTCGGCGACCTTGAATAGGTTATTAAAATGGAATAAAAGCAATAACAACTTGCCACGGATTTATCCGTGCTTCTGTCCACAACGGGTGGAATCGAAACACGGATATATACGTTGTTCGTCCACATTGTGTTAATGTCTGAAGGATTCGACTGAAGGCTTCTTGTCCTCTGCAAAAGCATGCAATTGGTCCACTGATGGATACATCTTGATATTTGTCTAGTGTGTTCATTAGACAGGTGAAAGCCTCTGTGCCCATTTTCTTAGGCAGTTAGACTGGCTGGAATGTTAGCCACGCTTATAGGCCTCTTTGCTTGTGAATGATACAAAAATAAAAAAGATTATATATTTATTTTTTTGCATTCGACTAAGAGGTTGGCAGTCGACTACGGCTCCTTTCGATCGATTAGTCGACTATTCGACTAGTCGAGGTCAGCCCTACTGCTAATTATAAATATATCAAATATATCAGGAAATAAAACACAGACAACACTTTTATGGGATTGCAAAAACATTTAATTAATCTTTCTGATATTAAAGGTGCAGTTTGGGGATCGTTATTTGTTTACATTTCATATTTACTATGATATGAAATGTCATTCATATAATAACATTTTATAGTGTACAATTTCTTTACACTACAATCTTTATGATAAAGGTGCAGTTTGGGGAACGTTATTTGACGATGCACTCCCGTGGGTTCTCTGCAATACACCCATCGAGCATGAAGTTGATTGGATGAATGGTTCTCAATATATTTGAGGGACAGACACGCACTATAGCACCATACTTAGTCTAAATGGCATCAAATGCGACACCAGACCCAGAATGTTCACTTCTCATGTGGGATGTCAGCAATACATCCGCTGGGTGTGAAGTTGATGAATAGTTCTTGGGATATGCGAAGGACATAACTTCCTTTCTAGTTAGATATCAGAATTCTGTACTCCTCAATATCACAAAAACTCTTCCAAAACAATTCCCTCACGATATGATCATTGAAAGACGATTGATTGTCCATGAATCTCTCTCTCAGGTGGAGCCAGTTCCGAGACCTGGTGGACCAGAAGAAAGAGTCCCTCCACTCGGCCCTGGGCGTCCAGAACTACCACCTGGACTGCAACGAGACCAAGTCCTGGATCAAGGAGAAGACCAAAGTCATCGAGTCCACCCAGGAGCTGGGCAACGACCTGACGGGCGTCATGGCCCTCCAACGCAAACTCACCGGCATGGAGCGCGACCTCGCCGCCATCGAGGACAAGCTGGGCGACCTGCGCGGCGAGGCCGGGCGGCTGGCCGAGGAGCACCCGGACCAGGCCACGGCCATCACGGGCCGCCTGGCGGAGATCCACGCCGTGTGGGAGGAGATGAAGAACACGCTGAAGAACCGCGAGGCGTCTCTGGGCGAGGCCAGCAAGCTGCAGCAGTTCCTGCGGGAGCTGGACGACTTCCAGTCCTGGCTGTCGCGCACGCAGACGGCCATCGCCTCCGAGGACATGCCCAACGCGCTGGCGGAGGCCGAGAAGCTCCTGGCGCAGCACGAGGGCATCAAGAACGAGATCCGCAACTACGAGGAGGACTACCAGAAGATGCGGGACATGGGCGAGATGGTGACCCAGGGCCAGACGGACGTCCAGTACATGTTCCTGCGGCAGAGGCTGCAGGCGCTGGACACGGGCTGGACCGAGCTGCACCAGATGTGGGAGAACCGGCAGAACCTGCTGTCCCAGTCCCACGCCTACCAGCTGTTCCTGAGGGACACCAAGCAGGCAGAGGCCTTCCTCAACAACCAGGTGACGACCGTAGCTACAGTACATTACTGCTGCATCATCAGTACACTAGTTACTACATGATCTACCTACCAGCAAGCAGGCCGAGGCCTATATGTAATATACTACTGTTGCTACATTACTGCTGCATCATCGGTACACTAGTTACTACATGATCTACCTACCAGCAAGCAGGCCGAGGCCTATATGTAATATACTACTGTTGCTACATTACTGCTGCATCATCAGTACACTAGTTACTACATGATCTACCTACCAGCAAGCAGGCCGAGGCCTATATGTAATATACTACTGTTGCTACATTACTGCTGCATCATCGGTACACTAGTTACTACATGATCTACCTACCAGCTGTCCCTGAGGGACGCCAAGCATCTATATGTAATATACTATTGTTGCTACATTACTGCTCCACCATCAGTACACTAGTTACTACATGATCTACCTACCAGCAAGCAGGCCGAGGCCTATATGTAATATACTACTGTTGCTACATTACTGCTCCACCATCAGTACACTAGTTACTACATGATCTACCTACCAGCAAGCAGGCCGAGGCCTATATGTAATATACTACTGTTGCTACATTACTGCTCCACCATCAGTACACTAGTTACTACATGATCTACCTACCAGCAAGCAGGCCGAGGCCTATATGTAATATACTACTGTTGCTACATTACTGCTGCATCATCAGTACACTAGTTACTACATGATCTACCTACCAGCAAGCAGGCCGAGGCCTATATGTAATATACTACTGTTGCTACAGTACTGCTCCACCATCAGTACACTAGTTACTACATGATCTACCTACCAGCAAGCAGGCCGAGGCCTATATGTAATATACTACTGTTGCTACAGTACTGCTCCACCATCAGTACACTAGTTACTACATGATCTACCTACCAGCAAGCAGGCCGAGGCCTATATGTAATATACTACTGTTGCTACAGTACTGCTCCACCATCAGTACACTAGTTACTACATGATCTACCTACCAGCAAGCAGGCCGAGGCCTATATGTAATATACTACTGTTGCTACATTACTGCTCCACCATCAGTACACTAGTTACTACATGATCTACCTACCAGCAAGCAGGCCGAGGCCTATATGTAATATACTACTGTTGCTACATTACTACTGCATCATCGGTACACTAGTTACTACATGATCTACCTACCAGCTGTCCCTGAGGGACGCCAAGCATCTATATGTAATATACTATTTGTTGCTACATTACTGCTGCATCATCAGTACACTAGTTACTACATGATCTACCTACCAGCAAGCAGGCCGAGGCCTATATGTAATATACTACTGTTGCTACATTACTACTGCATCATCAGTACTGTGGGATATTGTGGATATCCTGAAGAAGAAGGTTCTCAGTCAACCGAGGTTCAGTTAATAACAAGGTTTATTAACTGGACAGATAGAAACATACATAGTACTTAGAGAGAATGGCTGAGACTCGCGCCCCAAGTGATCAGCTGAATGACCCAGGTAGCGACCTGGAATGCTGTCGGGAGGAGCCCTTTATAGTGAAAAGGGGGGGAGGTGGTCCCATTTGATAGGTCAATTGGGGGGGGGGGGGGCACAGGATAGGGGATAAAGGGGAGGGGAATGTCTTTACATGAGAGTTGGGGGATCAATATATTATTCCACAGTACACTAGTTACTACTAGCTGCGCGTAGGTCTCGCCGTGGCTTTTGGCGCTAGCGGCGCTACCCTCGGCAAAGCATCGGATTCGGCACCATGTTTGGCGTTCCAGTATAAAGTAGGCTTTAGAGATGGCAAGCAGGCTCAGGCCTACCTCAACAACCCGGTAGACACAGAACATCTCACTTTCATCCGTTTTAGCTACATTATAAATAAGTAAAGCGATTCATTTTAATCACTATATTCCAATTATTTAGGCCCTGGTAGTTAGGGACCCAAAATAAGTGTATTTGTCTTGTCATGGAGCCACAGAGTTGATAACTTATTACCGCTGTAGTGAAGCCAGCAGTCAGCAGAAACGTTGTTGTTTCCCGGTTTGCCACGGAAGTGCTTTCAAAATAAAAGTTGGGTCCCTTTTAAAAATAAAGTTTGGGTCCCTTTTCAAAATAAAAAAGTATTGAACCCCTGGAACAAGATTGGCACCACACTGTCACTCTACACTGTGTACACATATTTAAAAATAATATATATATATAAATCAAAATACTCTGCAAGGCCTTACTGTACTTTCCCCGATGTGGTTTGTAGGAGTATGTGCTGGCCCACACAGAGATGGCCACTACGTTGGAGGGGGCGGAGGCAGCCATCAAGAAGCAGGAGGACTTCATGACCACCATGGATGCCAACGAGGAGAAGATCAACGGGGTGGTGGAGGCCGGCAGGAGACTGGCCAGTGACGGCAACATAAACACAGAACGCATCCAGGAGAGAGCGTCCTCCATCGATGACAGGTGAACCTAACACTACATGGCTGTCCACAAGGCACTGAAACTACACATGGCTGTCCACAAGGCACTAGAACTACATATGGCTGTCCACAAGGCACTGGAACTACACATGGCTGTCCACAAGGCACTAGAACTACATATGTCTGTCCACAAGGCACTGAAACTACACATGGCTGTCCACAAGGCACTAGAACTACATATGGCTGTCCACAAGGCACTAGAACTACACATGGCTCTCCACAAGGCACTAGAACTACATATGGCTGTCCACAAGGCACTATAACTACACATGGCTGTCCACAAGGCACTGAAACTACACATGGCTGTCCACAAGGCACTAGAACTACATATGTCTGTCCACAAGGCACTAGAACTACATATGGCTGTCCACAAGGCACTAGAACTACACATGGCTGTCCACAAGGCACTAGAACTACATATGGCTGTCCACAAGGCACTAGAACTACATATGGCTGTCCACAAGGCACTAGAACTACATATGGCTGTCCACAAGGCACTAGAACTACATATGGCTGTCCACAAGGCACTAGAACTACACATGGCTGTCCACAAGGCACTAGAACTACATATGGCTGTCCACAAGGCACTAGAACTACATATGGCTGTCCACAAGGCACTAGAACTACACATGGCTGTCCACAAGGCACTAGAACTACACATGGCTGTCCACAAGGCACTAGAACTACATATGGCTGTCCACAAGGCACTGAAACTACATATGGCTGTCCACAAGGCACTAGAACTACATATGTCTGTCCACAAGGCACTAGAACTACATATGTCTGTCCACAAGGCACTGGAACTACACATGGCTGTCCACAAGGCACTAGAACTACATATGTCTGTCCACAAGGCACTGAAACTACATATGGCCGTCCACAAGGCACTAGAACTACATATGGCTGTCCACAAGGCACTAGAACTACATATGGCTGTCCACAAGGCACTAGAACTACACATGGCCGTCCACAAGGCACTAGAACTACATATGGCTGTCCACAAGGCACTAGAACTACATATGTCTGTCCACAAGGCACTAGAACTACATATGGCTGTCCACAAGGCACTAGAACTACATATGGCTGTCCACAAGGCACTAGAACTACATATGGCTGTCCACAAGGCACTAGAACTACACATGGCTGTCCACAAGGCACTAGAACTACATATGTCTGTCCACAAGGCACTAGAACTACATATGGCTGTCCACAAGGCACTGGAAGAGGAACGCTATCTATTTTAACAATCCATGTGTGCCAACCCAGGGGACTTACAATAACTAGTCTTGCTCCGTAAAAAAAAAAAATGTCTTTCTTTTTCTTTTTTGAAAACCAATACCGATAATTTCCAATATAAAATGTTAATGCCAATATCGGCCGATAATATTGGTAGGCAGATAATATGGGACATCCCTAATCTAAATGTACTGTGTGTTTAGGCACAAGAAGAACCGCGAGGCAGCAGTGGAGCTGCTTATGAGACTGAAGGACAACCGTGACCTGCAGACGTTTCTACAGGACTGTCAAGAGGTCTCTCTCTCTCTCTCTCTCTCTCTCTCTCTCTCTCTGCTCTCTCTCTCTCTCTCTCTCTCTCTCTCTCTCTCTCTCTCTCTCTCTCTCTCTCTCTCTCTCTCTCTCTCACTCTGCTCTCTCTCTCTCTCTCTCTCTCTCTCTCTCTCTCTC
>NC_140171.1:149723695-149734323 GCF_963971535.1 Notolepis coatsorum | reverse complement strand
CAACCACCAAACGCACATAGCACACACATCCACACGCACACACTCACTTTAAACAAACACACTGTAGCACCCACTCCACACACTTTATAGCACACACCCACTTTAAACAAACACACTGTAGCACCCACTCCCCACACTTTATATTTATGGATGAAGGATTGCACTACAACTCGTACACCTTACTGTAAATTGTACCTAAAATTGTACCTCATCCCATTTCTGCTTTGCACTAGATAGTACTGTACTGTACTGTAGTACACTGCATAGTATTGTGTATTGTATATTATATGGTAACTCAGAACATTGTACATATGTCTATACCGAACACTGTGACCTCATTTTTCTTCTTCTAAATTCATGCTATATTATGTTATTATGTTATTTGATACTATCTTGTCTAGCACAGTCTCTGGAGCGTAACAGTAAGAAGCATTTTGTATGAAAGTATTCTGTACTTCTGTATGACAACTATTAAAGAACTTGAACTTGATCATGTGATTATTCACCGTGGTTTCGTCTATCTGCTCCCTTCATGCCAAGACAGGAGCGTGCAGTTATCCTGCATGATTAAATCCACGATTGTCTAATCAGTCCTGCACCTGCATTGACTTGCATATTAGCAAGATGATTTGATACGGCAGACGTCATATTATCCAGGACAATTTCAGCGACGTACGAGATCATAAATATCCCTGTAAACCAAATAACTGCTATCCACTAAAAGGAACCTGCACAGACTGCAAAACAGTAAATGGCACAAGGTAAATACCTCAGTGTTCTGGCTAATATCAACGTAGTCCAGATACTGTATCATATTTTAATTAATCATAGTCAGGAGGATATGAGTTCTAGTACTGAATAATATTGTAATTATAATGTGACTCACTGTCTTGATACTGATACTTGATACTTGATACTGATACACAAGGGTGGAACGAACTTCCCACCACAGTCAGGACAGCCGAAACCTGACCAATCTTTCGCTGTTGACTAAAAACACACTTCTTCAATCAATATCAGAATTTTCTTCTTTTTTTTAATACAGAAAAAACCTTCGAACCTTCTTACTGTCTTCTATCACGCACTCTTCCTACTATACTAGTATGTCTTTACTACTATTCACTCAACACTGCGGCACCCAAATTTCAACACTGTTTGATGAACATTGTTACTCAGCTGAAAGAGTTGTACCTTCCTGCTGACTTGTCGTACATAACTTGTAAGTCGCTTTGGATAAAGCGTTCTGCTAAATGACTAAATGTAAATGTTAGGGATGCTCGATATTGGCTTTTTTACCGATACCGATATACCGATATTGTCCAACTCTTAATGTCCGATACCGATATCAACCGATACCGATATATGCAGGGTTTTCCCCCCCAAAAAACTGAATAATTTCAGGTAATTAACATTACATATCTCTTAATTAACCCAACATTATGCATACTTTGACAATAAATAAAATAATAATTTGTTCTTACTTGCTAGCCTGGGTAAATAAAGGTTAAATAAATGTAAATAATTTTATTTATTTATTTTTTTAAACTGATACCGATATTTTCCGATATCACATTTCTATGCCAATATCGGACATCCCTAGTAAATGTAAATGATGCTGATCCTGGGTCTGCTGCGAGAAGGCCCCATAATTAATTCTAATAAGAACAATACATTTTATTTCAATAATTAAAACGCGTTCAGCGGGGATCTCCATTGGGAGAAGATCCTTGGTCTAGGGCTAGGTTTAATCCACGTCTGCCTAATCAGTCCCTTAGAATGCTGCTTGGTTTCATTATTTTAAACAAGGACCCGACGCAGCTTACCAGGAAAAGAGGCACGGGGTTAAATTGAAGCATGTTGTTGTTTTCCTTCCTCAGCGAGAGGATCGGCATGCGGCAGTCTCAGGTGGACAAGCTCTACGCCGGACTGAAGGACCTGTCGGAGGAGAGGCGGGGCAAGCTGGACGAGAGGTTCCGCCTCTTCACGCTGAACCGCGAGGTGGATGACCTGGAGCAGTGGATCGCCGAGCGAGAGGTGGTGGCCGGGTCCCACGAGCTGGGCCAGGACTACGAGCACGTCACAGTGAGTGGGCCGGGACTAGGGATGGGGACCGAATCCGGTACTTTTAAGGGTACCGACCGAATCGCATCGGTAGTACCGACTCACGTGAGATCCACCGGTGCCACATTTCGGTACTGTAAATTTTACCACGAAACTAAACCTATGAAGTGTGCCGCACGTTCACGTCAACGTTCACACACACAATACAGGCTTACCTAGGATTTGACTTGATTCAACAACAAAGCAGTCGGGGGCGATGGCAAGTCGAAAACGGTCGCAAGTGTGGTTACACTTTACAAAGCTCGCTGCAATATTATATATATATATATATTAACAAATTGTTCTAAATAAATAATAATGATAATAAATCATTTTAAGTTTGGACTACTTTCTTACAACTGAGGTAGGTGGATTACATTTTTAGAGACTAAAGTACAGAAAAAAGGTACCGTTGGGTACCGGTATCGGTTCAAATGTGAACGGTACCCAACCCTAGCTTTTTTTTACTCAATTTGAGTCAAATGTACTCAGTTTGAGTAAAATTTACTCTGCGAGATTTACTGTGTAAATTGTCTCATGTCTGTGTGATAGTAAATAGTCTGTGTGATAGTAAATAGTCTCATGTCTGTCTGATAGTAAATAGTCTCATGTCTGTCTGATAGTAAATTGTCTCATGTCTGTCTGATAGTAAATAGTCTGTGTGATAGTAAATAGTCTCATGTCTGTCTGATAGTAAATAGTCTCATGTCTGTCTGATAGTAAATAGTCTCATGCCTGTCTGATAGTAAATAGTCTCATGTCTGTCTGATAGTAAATAGTCTCATGTCTGTCTGATAGTAAATAGTCTCATGTCTGTCTGATAGTAAATAGTCTCATGTCTGTCTGATAGTAAATAGTCTCATGTCTGTCTGATAGTAAATAGTCTCATGTCTGTCTGATAGTAAATAGTCTCATGTCTGTCTGATAGTAAATAGTCTCATGTCTGTGTTATAGTAAATAGTCTCATGTCTGTCTGATAGTAAATAGTCTCATGTCTGTGTGATAGTAAATAGTATCAGGTCTGTCTGATAGTAAATAGTCTCATGTCTGTGTTATAGTAAATAGTCTCATGTCTGTCTGATAGTAAATAGTCTCATGTCTGTCTGATAGTAAATAGTCTCATGTCTGTCTGATAGTAAATAGTCTCATGTCTGTCTGATAGTAAATAGTCTCATGCCTGTCTGATAGTAAATAGTCTCATGTCTGTCTGATAGTAAATAGTCTCATGTCTGTCTGATAGTAAATAGTCTCATGTCTGTCTGATAGTAAATAATCTCATGTCTGTGTTATAGTAAATAGTCTCAGGTCTGTGTGATAGTAAATAGTCTCATGTCTGTGTGATAGTAAATAGTATCAGGTCTGTCTGATAGTAAATAGTCTCATGTCTGTGTGATAGTAAACAGTCTCATGTCTGTCTGATAGTAAATAGTCTCATAATAATAATATAATAATATATAATAATGCATCACTGTGCCTCACTGCATCACTGAGCACAGAGCGGCAGCTCAATAGGCTCCACAACAGGGGGCAGCGACGGCTGCCAGACATTGATCTAAGTCTTATTGGAACCCAAGGAGGACAATACACTACCTAAAGCATACTGCACCTAGTTACACTGAATACTGGAATATATATTTCATATTTCATTTAGTTAGATTTAAATTATAATTATATTGACCAAATTGTTTACCCCATGCTCAGTATGCTCAGTATATTCTTATTGTATTTATTTCTGTATATTTTATTTCATTTCATTTTATCCTATTTTATTTTACTCTACTCTTATTCTAGGCAACTTGATTTGATTTGTGTTATTATTCTAATTTGTGACCTGTCCTGTCTAAATGTTTAAATGTTGAGCGATTTGCAGTGTCTAATTTCCCACGGGATAATAAAAGTATTTCTATTCTATTCTATTCTATCTATGTCTGTCTGATAGTAAACAGGATAATACTATTGTTGCTGCAACAGATCAAACGTTGAATCACACGTTTTAAACGACCTCTTCTCCGTCTCTCTCCTCAGATGCTCCAGGAGCGCTTCAGGGAGTTCGCCCGCGACACGGGCAACATCGGCCAGGAGCGCGTGGACGCCGTCAACCGCATGGCGGACGAGCTGATCAACGCCGGCCACAGCGACGCCGCCACGGTGGCGGAGTGGAAGGACGGGCTGAACGAGGCGTGGGCCGACCTGCTGGAGCTCATCGACACGCGCACGCAGATCCTGGCCGCCTCCTACGAGCTGCACAAGTTCTACCACGACGCCAAGGAGATCCTGTGTCGCATCGTGGACAAGCAGAAGAAGCTGCCCGAGGAGGTGGGCCGCGACCAGAACACGGTGGAGACGCTGCAGAGGATGCACACCACCTTCGAGCACGACATCCAGGCCCTGGGCACGCAGGTTAGTAGTGGGGTGACGGGGGGCATCCAGGCCCTGGGGACGCAGGTTAGTAGTGGGGTGATGGGGGGCATCCAGGCCCTGGGCATGCAGGTTAGTAGTGGGGTGATGGGGGGCATCCAGGCCCTGGGCACGCAGGTTAGTAGTGGGGTGACGGGGGGCATCCAGGCCCTGGGCACGCAGGTTAGTAGTGGGGTGATGACGGGGGACATCCAGGCCCTAGTGGGGACGCAGGTTAGTAGTGGGGTGATGGGGGGCATCCAGGCCCTGGGGACGCAGGTTAGTAGTGGGGTGACGGGGGACATCCAGGCCCTGGGCACGCAGGTTAGTAGTGGGGTGACGGGGGGCATCCAGGCCCTGGGCACGCAGGTTAGTAGTGGGGTGATGGGGGGCATCCAGGCCCTGGGCACGCAGGTTAGTAGTGGGGTGATGGGGGGCATCCAGGCCCTGGGGACGCAGGTTAGTAGTGGGGTGATGGGGGGCATCCAGGCCCTGGGGACGCAGGTTAGTAGTGGGGTGATGGGGGGCATCCAGGCCCTGGGGACGCAGGTTAGTAGTGGGGTGATGGGGGGCATCCAGGCCCTGGGGACGCAGGTTAGTAGTGGGGTGATGGGGGGCATCCAGGCCCTGGGGACGCAGGTTAGTAGTGGGGTGACGGGGGGCATCCAGGCCCTGGGCACGCAGGTTAGTAGTGGGGTGATGGGGGGCATCCAGGCCCTGGGGACGCAGGTTAGTAGTGGGGTGACGGGGGGGCATCCAGGCCCTGGGGACGCAGGTTAGTAGTGGGGTGACGGGGGGCATCCAGGCCCTGGGGACGCAGGTTAGTAGTGGGGTGATGGGGGGACATCCAGGCCCTGGGGACCCAGGTTAGTAGTGGGGTGATGATGGGGGGCATCCAGGCCCTGGTGGGGACGCAGGTTAGTAGTGGGGTGATGGGGGGCATCCAGGCCCTGGGGACGCAGGTTAGTAGTGGGGTGATGGGGGACATCCAGGCCCTGGGGACGCAGGTTAGTAGTGGGGTGACGGGGGACATCCAGGCCCTGGGGACGCAGGTTAGTAGTGGGGTGATGATGGGGGGCATCCAGGCCCTAGTGGGGACGCAGGTTAGTAGTGGGGTGATGGGGGGCATCCAGGCCCTGGGGACGCAGGTTAGTAGTGGGGTGACGGGGGGCATCCAGGCCCTGGGGACGCAGGTTAGTAGTGGGGTGATGGGGGGCATCCAGGCCCTGGTGGGGACGCAGGTTAGTAGTGGGGTGATGGGGGGCATCCAGGCCCTGGGGACGCAGGTTAGTAGTGGGGTGACGGGGGGCATCCAGGCCCTGGGGACGCAGGTTAGTAGTGGGGTGATGATGGGGGGCATCCAGGCCCTGGGCACGCAGGTTAGTAGTGGGGTGATGGGGGGCATCCAGGCCCTGGGGACGCAGGTTAGTAGTGGGGTGACGGGGGGCATCCAGGCCCTGGGGACGCAGGTTAGTAGTGGGGTGATGGGGGGCATCCAGGCCCTGGGCACGCAGGTTAGTAGTGGGGTGATGGGGGGCATCCAGGCCCTAGTGGGGACGCAGGTTAGTAGTGGGGTGATGGGGGGCATCCAGGCCCTAGTGGGGACGCAGGTTAGTAGTGGGGTGATGGGGGGCATCCAGGCCCTGGGCACGCAGGTTAGTAGTGGGGTGATGGGGGGCATCCAGGCCCTGGGGACTTAAAATCCCCGTCCCTGCGTGTAACACGTCTCCCCACGGGCTCCTCTCTCAGGTGAGGCAGCTCCAGGAGGACGCTGTCCGTCTCCAGTCCTCCTACGCCGGCGACAAGGCGGACGACATCCAGAGGAGGGAGAGCGAGGTGCTGGAGGCCTGGAAGGGTCTGCTGGAGGCGTGCGACGGCCGCAGGGCGCGACTGCTGGACACCAGCGACAAGTTCCGCTTCTTCAGCATGGTGCGCGACCTCATGCTCTGGATGGAGGACGTCATTCGCCTCATCGAGGCCCAAGAGAGGCCCAGGTGAATAAAGACCTACTAATACACATCTCTGTGTCCTTGAGACATAATAAGACCCATCCCTTATGTTTATGTTTATGTTTATTCAGGATCCCCATTAACTTTTGCACTTGACAAAAGCTATTCTTCCTGGGTCCGACTAAGGGCTATGTGGTATCAATCATGCGTTGATCCAATCATTCCTTCATTGCGATCGGAGGGTATGTGTGTAATGTACTGTGTATGAATGAATGAATGATTGAATGAATGAATGAATGAATGAATGAAAACTTTATTTAACAGATTGCAGAATGGGTACAATACAGTACGGCCCTAACGTATTCCGTTGGTGACGATCAAAGCATACAAAAATGACCCCCCCCCCCCCCCCCCCCCCCCACCCTTTCATGCATTCATGATGAAACATAATACAGATAATATAGAGTTGATTTCTAAATAGTAGCGTATACAGGCGAGAAACGGCACGGTTTTAGTGAAACGCACGTATTGCTGCATAGCGTCGTTTTCTGGGTTAGACAGGATTACTCTAAAACTATACTCATATTCACCACGGTATAAAACGGGAATGTATGGATGAAAAAATTATTTCTTTTTCACAAATTGAACGATAGATACTCGATGTCAAATGGGCAATATTATTATATCCATAGCTATAATATATAATATAGTTTTAGCTCTGCAAACACCGCCACGTATTCGTATACTTGGAAAGCGCTGGCCTTTCAACAGTAACAGTAAACAGCGCCCTCTGGTGCTGAATGAGTTAAAGCTCCTCTCTTGGAGGTGTGCCTTTGACTGTACAGGTTGTTATTTGTGCAGAACTTGCCACCAGGGCCCTTGTCACGCTCTTCCCCTGGAGAGGGAGAGCTTCTCTGTACTTCCCTGAAATCTGAGTTGCATGTGTGATGTCACTA
Source organism: Notolepis coatsorum (assembly GCF_963971535.1). NCBI lineage: Eukaryota > Metazoa > Chordata > Actinopteri > Aulopiformes > Paralepididae > Notolepis > Notolepis coatsorum. Next base: position 149,726,921 of record NC_140171.1, on the reverse strand, counting down.
ATAGCTTGGATATGTGGTAACTTGACACCCTTTTAGCTTCAGCATACAAAGAAAAGCTGAGTAGGTATTGACATTTCTTGAAAGAATATAAGCTGTCAACTTGCTCGTAATGGCTTATGGCTTTTGCGTATTCCGAGATCCCTACATTCTCAATGAGGGTAGAGGCGTAAAAATGCTATTTTCAGTAGTTATTATTAACAATTTGGTGACATATTTAACGTATTGTGTTATTCAATATATAAACATTACATCTAGAGGGGATATTTAAAGTATGGTATTTCCATCATTCTTTTCCAAAAACAAAATGATGATCAGTATTATGGTTTAAATGGATTATACACCATCAGTATTATCAGGTTTACATTGGATTATACCAATGTATAATCCTCTGGTCTCTCTGGCTTTGAGAGAGAGGAGCTCATGTTCACAAGTATTGATTGTACTTTCCTAGGCCATAGGAATAACATGCTGGAATTATTGATTTGGTGTGGTGTTGTCCTTTAATTTAATTGTGTGCGTGTGTGTGTGTGTGTGTGTGTGCGTGTGTGTGCATGTGCGTGTGCGTGTGTGTGTGCGTGTGCGTGTGTGTGCGTGTGTGTGTGTGTGTGTGTGTGTGTGTGTGTGTGCGTGTGTGTGTGTGCGTGTGTGTGTGTGTGTGTGTGTGTGTGTGTGTGTGCGTGCGTGTGTGTGTGTGTGTGTGTGTGTGTGTGTGTGTGTGTGTGTGTGTGTGTGTGTGCAGGGATGTGTCCTCGGTGGAGCTGCTCATGAACAACCACCAGGGCATCAAGGCAGAGATCGACGCGCGCAACGACAGCTTCACCGCCTGCATCGAGCTCGGCAAGTCTCTGCTGGCCAGGAAGCACTACGCCTCACAAGAGGTGCGTCACTAAGGCTGAGAATACTTATTAGCGATAACTGCGTGAAATCGATAAGTGGTGTCACTTATCGATTTATTTGCATGTGTAATTTTTTTTAATTATTATTATATATATATTTTTTTTTATACTTTATATACTATACTAAAATACTAGGTCTTGTGGCATGTTTTAGTTAAAACATCCCCATTTCATGTAAATTCAGTTGAATTGCAACTCTGCGCTGTGCGTTCAATATGCAGCGCTGCACTCCTCCATCACATCCAGAGGCAGATGGCGGCAACGACAAAGAATTGCTGCAAAATAAACATAAATTAGTTAAATAATAATAAATAAATTTAAAAATAAATAATAATAATAATATATATTTTTTTATAATTATTATTTCATTAAAATATCGATATTTATAGATAATTTTGTCCCGATTTATCGATTCTTCCAAATGGCATATCGTCTCTGCCTTATAGGTTACACACACCTCTTCCACTGAGTCCTTGGAAGGACATTTCATGAATACGCAGTCGATACCCCTACATGAGTTATTATCACAAATCATGTTCACAGTCATCAGTTACATAAATCTTTTATCATACAAAGTTATACAATAATCCACATGATCTTTGAAAACATGAATGTGCTTTTTTGTTTGTCGTTGTGCTCAGATCAAAGAGAAGTTACTACAGTTGACGGACAAGAGGAAAGATATGATTGACAAGTGGGAGGACCGATGGGAGTGGTTAAGACTGAGTAAGATGTGTATATATCCCTTGTGTTCCATAGACCTCTCATGTGTGTGTATCCCTTGTGTTCCATAGACCTCTCATGTGTATATCCCTTGTGTTCCATAGACCTCTCATGTGTGTGTATCCCTTGTGTTCCATAGACCTCTTGTGTGTATATCCCTTGTGTTCCATAGACCTCTCATGTGTATATCCCTTGTGTTCCATAGACCTCTCATGTGTGTGTATCCCTTGTGTTCCATAGACCTCTTGTGTGTATATCCCTTGTGTTCCATAGACCTCTCATGTGTATATCCCTTGTGTTCCATAGACCTCTCATGTGTGTGTATCCCTTGTGTTCCATAGACCTCTTGTGTGTATATCCCTTGTGTTCCATAGACCTCTCATGTGTATATCCCTTGTGTTCCATAGACCTCTCATGTGTATATCCCTTGTGTTCCATAGACCTCTCATGTGTGTTCCACAGAACTCTGATGTAACGGAACGTAGGCCAAATGCGTCCACATTTTTATAGGATTCTATCACATTTTCATAACAATAGCACCCTGCGCCGTTTTCATTGAGGTTTCTTACAAATTAACGATGCTTTATCTTGTCCTTTATATGCCGATTATCATTAGAATCTTCAATTGTACCATATGTCCCCCTTTAGACAACATATGTAACGCTACCAGCGCACTTTTGTTAAGATAATTAGTTGGCCATTCTCGGTCGCTATACCGAGGTTGCAGTAATAGTTTAACGCTGTTCAGATCACGTCGGAGAATATAGACACATCCCAGTGACCTGCGACCTGTGCTAACGCTCTTGGGAAATGCAGTGTTGTAGTTCTCAACATTTTCAGCCTTTAATTTTAAACCAATGCTGCCATCTACTGACAACAGAAAGTGTTGTCTAATCGTCACCTTGAGAGCCACTTCCGTATACTAGCGCCGCCCCAAACCCATTCTAGAGATTCCCACTTTTTGCTGGGAGTGGGGCGTGGCCGTATTTGGTCCCAGACAATAAGAGTGGCTGCAATTGGTCACCGTGACGTTATATTTCCCTTGTGTTCCATAGACCTCAGTTTCAGTTTCAGTTTATTTTAAAAGGACAGAACACATTAATCAACATTACTGTACATAATTCTAATAATTAATAATCTATAATTCTAGGGCCTTGCCATTTAAAATCTTGAACAGTAGGCGGGCATCGGTGTATCTTGTCAGGTTTTTCCCATTCCCTTTTTGGAACAAGGACCATGTACACTCAACCGCATACATTTTGTATAAGTATTCCACCACTGTCACGTCTGTCCCCCCTGTGGGGCCAGGAGGGGGCGCCCTCGCTCCCCTGGTGTTGCTCAGTTTCACCAGCCAAGAGGTCTTCCACTCCTCACCTTTGTGTCTCTGTCTCCCTCCTGTGGCCAGTCTTGGAGGTGCACCAGTTCTCCAGGGACGCCGGTGTGGCCGAGGCGTGGCTGCTGGGCCAGGAGCCCTACCTGTCCGGCCGGGAGATGGGCCAGAGCGTGGACGAGGTGGAGAAGCTGATCAAGAGGCACGAGGCCTTCGAGAAGTCGGCCGCCACGTGGGAGGAGCGCTTCTCGGCGCTGGAGCGATTGACCACGGTGGG
>NC_140171.1:149651195-149721195 GCF_963971535.1 Notolepis coatsorum | reverse complement strand
TATCAGAAGGTCTCGTTGAGTCATGGTGTCGTACTCAATCAGCTCTGCTATCAGAAGGTCTCGTTGAGTCATGGTGTCCTACTCAAACAACCCTGCTATCAGAAGGTGTCATTGAGTCATGGTGTCCTACTCAATCAACCCTGCTATCAGAAGGTCTCGTTGAGTCATGGTGTCCTACTCAAACAACCCTGCTATCAGAAGGTCTCATTGAGTCATCATGGTGTCCTACTCAATCAACCCTGCTATCAGAAGGTCTCGTTGAGTCATGGTGTCCTACTCAAACAACCCTGCTATCAGAAGGTCTCATTGAGTCATCATGGTGTCCTACTCAAACAACCCTGCTATCAGAAGGTCTCATTGAGTCATGGTGTCCTACTCAAACAACCCTGCTATCAGAAGGTCTTGTTGAGTCATGGTGTCCTACTCAATCAACCCTGCTATCAGAAGGTCTCGTTGAGTCATGGTGTCCTACTCAATCAACCCTGCTATCAGAAGGTCTCGTTGAGTCATGGTGTCCTAGTCAAACAACCCTGCTATCAGAAGGTCTCGTTGAGTCATGGTGTCCTACTCAAACAACCCTGCTATCAGAAGGTCTCATTGAGTCATCATGGTGTCCTACTCAATCAACCCTGCTATCAGAAGGTCTCGTTGAGTCATGGTGTCCTACTCAAACAACCCTGCTATCAGAAGGTCTCGTTGAGTCATGGTGTCCTACTCAAACAACCCTGCTATCAGAAGGTCTCGTTGAGTCATGGTGTCCTACTCAATCAGCTCTGCTATCAGAAGGTCTCGTTGAGTCATGGTGTCCTACTCAATCAGCTCTGCTATCAGAAGGTCTCGCTGAGTCATGGTGTCCTACTCAATCAGCTCTGCTATCAGAAGGTCTCGCTGAGTCATGGTGTCCTACTCAATCAGCTCTGCTATCAGAAGGTCTCGTTGAGTCATGGTGTCCTACTCAATCAGCTCTGCTATCAGAAGGTCTCGTTGAGTCATGGTGTCCTACTCAAACAACCCTGCTATCAGAAGGTCTCGTTGAGTCATGGTGTCGTACTCAAACAACCCTGCTATCAGAAGGTCTCGTTGAGTCATGGTGTCCTACTCAAACAACCCTGCTATCAGAAGGTCTCGCTGAGTCATGGTGTCCTACTCAAACAGCTCTGCTATCAGAAGGTCTCGTTGAGTCATGGTGTCCTACTCAATCAGCTCTGCTATCAGAAGGTCTCGTTGAGTCATGGTGTCCTACTCAATCAGCTCTGCTATCAGAAGGTCTCGTTGAGTCATGGTGTCCTACTCAAACAACCCTGCTATCAGAAGGTCTCATTGAGTCATAGTGTCCTACTCAAACAACCCTGCTATCAGAAGGTCTCGTTGAGTCATGGTGTCCTACTCAAACAACCCTGCTATCAGAAGGTCTCGTTGAGTCATGGTGTCCTACTCAAACAACCCTGCTATCAGAAGGTCTCGTTGAGTCATGGTGTCCTAGTCAAACAACCCTGCTATCAGAAGGTCTCGTTGAGTCATGGTGTCGTACTCAATCAGCTCTGCTATCAGAAGGTCTCGCTGAGTCATGGTGTCCTACTCAAACAACCCTGCTATCAGAAGGTCTCGTTGAGTCATGGTGTCCTACTCAAACAACCCTGCTATCAGAAGGTCTCGTTGAGTCATGGTGTCCTACTCAATCAGCTCTGCTATCAGAAGGTCTCGCTGAGTCATGGTGTCCTACTCAATCAGCTCTGCTATCAGAAGGTCTCGTTGAGTCATGGTGTCCTACTCAAACAACCCTGCTATCAGAAGGTCTCGCTGAGTCATGGTGTCCTACTCAAACAACCCTGCTATCAGAAGGTCTCGTTGAGTCATGGTGTCGTACTCAATCAGCTCTGCTATCAGAAGGTCTCGTTGAGTCATGGTGTCCTACTCAAACAACCCTGCTATCAGAAGGTGTCATTGAGTCATGGTGTCCTACTCAATCAACCCTGCTATCAGAAGGTCTCGTTGAGTCATGGTGTCCTACTCAAACAACCCTGCTATCAGAAGGTCTCATTGAGTCATCATGGTGTCCTACTCAATCAACCCTGCTATCAGAAGGTCTCGTTGAGTCATGGTGTCCTACTCAAACAACCCTGCTATCAGAAGGTCTCATTGAGTCATCATGGTGTCCTACTCAAACAACCCTGCTATCAGAAGGTCTCATTGAGTCATGGTGTCCTACTCAAACAACCCTGCTATCAGAAGGTCTTGTTGAGTCATGGTGTCCTACTCAATCAACCCTGCTATCAGAAGGTCTCGTTGAGTCATGGTGTCCTACTCAATCAACCCTGCTATCAGAAGGTCTCGTTGAGTCATGGTGTCCTAGTCAAACAACCCTGCTATCAGAAGGTCTCGTTGAGTCATGGTGTCCTACTCAAACAACCCTGCTATCAGAAGGTCTCATTGAGTCATCATGGTGTCCTACTCAATCAACCCTGCTATCAGAAGGTCTCGTTGAGTCATGGTGTCCTACTCAAACAACCCTGCTATCAGAAGGTCTCATTGAGTCATCATGGTGTCCTACTCAAACAACCCTGCTATCAGAAGGTCTCATTGAGTCATGGTGTCCTACTCAAACAACCCTGCTATCAGAAGGTCTTGTTGAGTCATGGTGTCCTACTCAATCAACCCTGCTATCAGAAGGTCTCGTTGAGTCATGGTGTCCTACTCAATCATCTCTGCTATCAGAAGGTCTCGTTGAGTCATGGTGTCGTACTCAATCAGCTCTGCTATCAGAAGGTCTCATTGAGTCATAGTTTCCTACTCAATCAGCCCTTCGACATCAGCAGTCTGTTGTTATTCCATTTTTTGTTTTCTTTGTTTAAAAATGGGGACTGTGCTTTAACTTCACCTATTTTTCTTCTATAAAGAATCCATGTAGTTGATAAACGTATGCATTAAAGGGGAACTATTTTACTATTCCTAGCACTATTTGGGCAACTTTAAACAATTCCTGTCAGTCTATTGAAGACATCTGTACGGGAGGACACGCAGAGTGTTACAGTTCTCTCTCTCTCTCTCTCGGTTCGGGAGCATGGGCTGTAGAGCGCAGCACGGTGGTGGACTTCCTCGAGAGGGAGACACGCAGAGCGTTTACAGTTCTCTCTCGGTTCGGGAGCATGAGCTGTAGCGCAGCACGGTGGTGGACTTCCTCGAGAGGGAGACACGCAGAGCGTTTACAGTTCTCTGCTTCTCTCGCTCTCGCTCGGCGGGCAGCTAGAGGGGGCGGGTGTTATTATGCAAATACGCTTACGCACCATATGACGTCCCATATAGGCTAATTTTCAGATGACTCACTTGAGGGAGGGACATTATTGTGAGGGGAGAATTGGAAGAATGCGCCAAATCGAGAATTAGAGACATAGATCCTATTACTATAAGTCCACATAGCTAGAAAATAACCCTAAACACTGGAAAAGGTCATTTATAAGATAGTTCCCCTTTAACAAAAGATAATGTTCTGTCAAAACAGCATTATGTTTGATAATGTCTTATATATAGTGTATAATGCTCACTCTTGGCCATTTTGACCATTGTCACAAAAAATGTCAACAACCAGGAAATGGCCGAAGTTGATTAATCAAGATTCAAGATTCAAGAGGTTTATTCGTCACATACATACACAAGACATATAGTGAAATGAACGTGGCCAATCAATAATCTGCTGTATACATGAAAAAAATAAATTCTCAGTGAATCAACAACAACAACAAGATTATGCTAGCAAGGCAGTGTTATGTTTATACATAATGTATTTACAATGAGTTTCATTTTGGGAGAAAGAGAGGCAGTGCTTTATTTACAATGGCTATTTGCTGCCCTCTAGTGATCAGAAAATAATTATTGTAGCTTTAAGATTTTCACCTTGGTAAGAGATTTACTGAATTAGCTGCGATAGCTTTAGGATAGGATTAAGGATAGATTGTTCTGTTTGTTGGTTGGTTGGTTGGTTGGTTGGTCTAAACATGTCCCCACCCTCTAGTGGACAAATCCTTTGCCCTAGGTCCTAGGAGACTGAAATTTGGCTTGGAGGTCAAGTGTCTTTTTATAATGTATGGAGGGGTGGGAAAATAGGCAGAGCTAAAACACGAGCCAGGTTTAGTCGATAAAGAAACAAAATGTCAGCATAACAACAGACTGGCTGGTTTAGTCGACAAAGAAACAAAATGTCAGCATAACAACAGACTGGCTGGTTTAGTCGACAAAGAAACAAAATGTCAGCATAACAACAGACTGGCTGGTTTAGTTGAGAAAGGAACCAAATAATAGCATAACAACAGTCTGGCTGTGCAGGGTTATTTGAGTAGGACACCATGGCCATAATACATTTTTAAACAATATAAGAATATATATTGTTGCAGCTTTAATGACTGTATTTGTAGAAGTTATTTATCTCTTTCTCTCTCGTTCTTTTCCACAGGGAAGGGGAACAGATCACCCAGAACGGGCTTCCATCAGACCACGACTCCCCTCGGGTGAGTGTTAGCTAGCTAGAACCTCAGGATCTCATACTGTTACTTACTAAGGGTGCTTTCACACCAGAGCTGTTTGGTCCGGACTATCGGACCAGAGTTAGTTTTCTCGGATAGTCCGCTTTTTTTGGGGTGGTATGAATGCTCAGTCGACCTCTGGTGCAGACCAAACACTCTGGTCCAACTGAAAACGTAGGTCTCGGTTCGCTTCATCGGACCAAACGCGGACCAAATATAGGAAGTGACCTGATAAACTGTGCATCTTGGGTAGGAGGAAACAAAACAAACACCGCGGTAAACATGTCTCGTGGACAGACGTGGGCGAATGACGAGGTGAAAGCCCTGATAGAAATATGGGCAGAAGACCAAATTAAACAGCTACTTATATGTGGTGTACAAGTTGTTTAGCGAGAGGATGGTGGTAATGGGCTTCAATAGAACAATGGATCAATGCACAAACTGCGTCAGCAATATATTAATAAATAAGCAAAGAATTAAATTAGATGTCCATAACATTTGTGTTTTTAATTAGCACAACCTAAATAAATATGAATTCAAGAAGTTAAATACTGAATTAACGACATATTTATTAACAGGCTGAAAGTTAAAACTAATAACAGGCTGAAAAAACAATTAGACTATTTAATATAGGCTAAACACATTATTATCGTTATTATTGGCGCATACACTCTGAATCTAAATCTATAGTGTATTATCCGTGGCCGTCAGATAGACTCATTGGTTGCTCGTAATGTGGGATAGACCGGTCTATCAAGAGAGAGATAGACCGGTCTATTAAAAATAATTAATTAACGGAACAATTTAAATAAATAACGTTAGTTGGAGATGATTTGTGTGTGCTAATTTAAAGCAGTCATAGCCCCTTTCGTGACTATGATGCAAGCCTTGCATCACAGTCACGAAAGGGGCTAAGGCAGTCAATGAGTTGTGCTCTCTCTCTCGATAGACTCATTGGTTGTGCGTATATAGGATAGACAGGTCTATCCTACATTACGCTTGTGACGGAGACAGACTTTCAACCTTCATTTGGGAAAAATAAATAATATGTTTAATAAGTAAGACAACGGATCCGTTTAACGAATTCCATATAAATCTATAGTTTATTATCCGCGTCAGATAGACGGCCAGTGTCAGTTGGTAGGATGACCTGGCTGGACGTTATACTTGGCACCAGAAAGACCCACATCCAGCCCGAAACATATCGTTGAGTCTTTATTTTTAATTTTTTATCTACTTTTTCTCCCATTTTCTATTTTTCTCCCATCCCAATTTCGTATCGTCCAATTCTACCCTCCCCTGTCTCGAACGTTGTTAGACCATGCCTTCCACAAGCCGGCTGCAATGTGGACTAAGCCTTACATCACGTGTCCCCTCCGGTACACGAGGAGGCAGCCGTCGCATCTTTTCACCTGCACAGCGCGATCTCTCAGCGGCGAGGGTCTGCGTGGGAGGGTCATGCCGCCCCCGTTGCTTCCTGATTCTGCTGCGCAGGCGCACCAACCGACCTGTAGGAGTCGCTGTCCACAACATCCGATCCCCACCCACCAGCTTCCCACCCCTAACACTGCCAATTGCGTTAGTATGAACGACCAGCCAAGCTGGTAGCAATGCCGAGAGCTGGGCTCGAACCCAGCATCTCCTGCATTAGTGGCGAGCGCCTTGCCCACTTAGCCGCCCTCATTGAGTCTTTCGAAGATGAGACCCATCAGAAGGCATCACCAGCACCGCCTCCGGCTCGCAGTCACACACACACACACACACACACACACGTGCGCACACACGTTAGGGCTCGTAGTCACGCACACACATTTCCACTCTATTGTGTCCAATAGACGAGCGCCATTTTCGACCGCGTGACATTGTTCAGAAAGTTTGGTGCGCTTGACAAATTGCAATGTGAACGCAGACGAACCAAATGAAGAATGCAACAATGTTGCAACTTCACCCCCCGAACCGCACCGAGTCCACCAAAACTATATGTGAAAGCGCCCTGAGTGTTAGCTAGCTAGAACCTCAGGATCTCATACTGTCACTTACTGAGTGTTAGCTAGCTAGAACCTCAGGATCTCATACTGTCACTTACTGAGTGTTAGCTAGCTAGAACCTCAGCATCTCATACTGTTACTTACTGAGTGTTAGCTAGCTAGAACCTCAAGTCTCATACTGTTACTTACTGAGTGTTAGCTAGCTAGAACCTCAATATCTCATACTGTCACTTACTGAGTGTTAGCTAGCTAGAACCTCAGCATCTCATACAGTTACTTACTGAGTGTTAGCTAGCTAGAACCTCAGGATCTCATACTGTCACTTACTGATTGTTAGCTAGCTAGAACCTCAGGATCTCATACTGTCACTTACTGAGTGTTAGCTAGCTAGAACCTCAGGATCTCATACTGTCACTTACTGAGTGTTAGCTAGCTAGAACCTCAGGATCTCATACTGTCACTTACTGAGTGTTAGCTAGCTAGAACCTCAGGATCTCATACTGTCACTTACTGAGTGTTAGCTAGCTAGAACCTCAGCATCTCATACTGTTACTTACTGAGTGTTAGCTAGCTAGAACCTCAAGTCTCATACTGTTACTTACTGAGTGTTAGCTAGCTAGAACCTCAATATCTCATACTGTCACTTACTGAGTGTTAGCTAGCTAGAACCTCAGCATCTCATACAGTTACTTACTGAGTGTTAGCTAGCTAGAACCTCAGGATCTCATACTGTTACTTACTGATTGTTAGCTAGCTAGAACCTCAGGATCTCATACTGTCACTTACTGAGTGTTAGCTAGCTAGAACCTCAGGATCTCATACTGTCACTTACTGATTGTTAGCTAGCTAGAACCTCAGGATCTCATACTGTCACTTACTGAGTGTTAGCTAGTTAGAACCTCAGGAGCTGGATCGCATACTGTCACTTATAATCTGGGATATATATTGTACTGAGCGATATACTGTATAAGAAATTAATATCACAGTAATAAAAAATAAATGTTTGTGAATAAAAGCGAGGCCCTGAAATGTTCTCTCTCGTTCTCAGGATGGCGTGGATGGAACGGAGATGGTGAATGGTGTGGCAGAACGGAGCTCCAAGGAGCCCAGCCCAGTCCCCTCTCCCACGTCAGGCAGGCGGACCAAGGGCAGCCTGTCCTCCACGCTGCCCTCCAAGAACCAGGACTCGATGTCGCAACTGGAGGGACTCCTGCACCGCAAGCATGAGTGGGAGGGACACAACAAGAAGGCCTCTAGCAGGTACAGACCAGTGGTTCACACAACAAGAAGGCCTCTAGCAGGTACAGACCAGTGGTTACACAACAAGAAGGCCTCTAGCAGGTACAGACCAATGGTTCACACAACAAGAAGGCTTCTAGCAGGTACAGACCAGTGGTTCACACAACAAGAAGGCCTCTAGCAGGTACAGACCAGTGGTTACACAACAAGAAGGCCTCTAGCAGGTACAGACCAGTGGTTACACAACAAGAAGGCCTCTAGCACTAGCACAGCCGACAAGGGGTCAAATGACCCCTAGGCATTTTCAATAAATGTATCCTCGTCACTCGGTCGAGCTCCAGCTCTGTCACTCAATGACTTTTCCTAAAAGTACTCCTAGACAACGAGTTCTTGCTGTGAGAAGCCATGAGTCATTTCTGTCGCAGCATTTCTTTTAGGAATGAAGGATTCGGCGGTTAGGTGGCGTAGCGGAGATTGCGTTCGTCACCAACCCCGGAGCTGTGAGCTGGATTCGCCTGTTCGAATCCAGCTCACAGCTCCGGGGTTGTCACCAGCTTGGCTGGCCGTTCACACTAATACAATTGGCTGTATTAGAGGGTGGGAGAAGCTGGCGGGGTGGGTCCGGGTCGTTGTAAACAGCGACTCCTACAGTTCGGTCGGGGCGCCTGCTAAGCGTGGATAGGACCTGAATGGGATAGTGTGATCCTTCCACACGCTACGCCCTCTCGGGGAGGATCCGCGCTGCCAGGTGAAAAGAAGCGTTTGATTGGCTGGACGTGTGTCGGAGGAAGCACGTGGTAGCCTCCACTGTCCCAGATGATCTGACTGTGGGGGGTAAGTGCGCAGCGACCAGGAAGGGACTGGGAATTGGCATAAGACTAACATTGGGATGGGGAGAAAATCGGAGGAAAATGGAGGGGGAAAAAGATCAATAAAAAAAAAAGGAATGAAGGATTCATTCAAAGATTTCACTATCATCAGCCTGACACCACTAGTACCAGGTTTCACTATCATCAGCCTGACACCACTAATACCAGGTTTCACTATCATCAGCCTGACACCACTAGTACCAGGTTTCACTATCATCAGCCTGACACCACTAATACCAGGTTTCACTATCATCAGCCTGACACCACTAGTACCAGGTTTCACTATCATCAGCCTGACACCACTAGTACCAGGTTTCACTATCATCAGCCTGACACTACTAGTACCAGGTTTCACTATCATCAGCCCGATACTGACACTGAGTATACCTTTACTTTATTACCATATTAACAGGATTTACAAATTAAATATAGCTCACACTGCATTAGCTGTAACTTATCAACACTGTGTCTGCGTGCACACTAGCTATGTTCATAAACAACTATCTCTAGGCTCCGTAGGCGCTGGTGAGCAAGGCATCATCACGGCAGCGTTGTGATCTTTTTTATCCACTTTCTCTCTTTATTTTCTATTTTTCTCCCATCCCAATTTCGTGTGTCCAATTCTCCCCTCCCCTGTCTTGAACGTTGCTCGACTATGCCCCCCACTGGTCGGTTGTAGAGAGGATAGAAGCCTTGCATCACGTGTTCCCTCCGGCACACGAGGAGGCAGCCTGTCACATCTTTTCACCTGCCAGCGCGGACTCTCATTGGCGAGGTGTAACGCATGGGAGGCTCACACTACCCTTGCCACTTCCTGTCTCTGCTGTGCAGGCGTCTCCCAACCGACCTGTAGGGGTCGCTGTCCACAACGTCCAATCCCCACCCATAGACTTCCACCCACTGACTCTGCCAAATGAGCCAGTACGACGGCCGGCCCAAGCCGAAGGCAATGCTGAGACTGGGATTCGATACCGGAGTCTCTTGCATTGGTGACGAGCACAATCTCCGCTACGCCACCCAGCCGCCTAGCATTGTGATCTTTTGTCTCCCTCATTAGTCCAGGGTTCTACTGTCGCACAAGGTCCTTGAAGTGCTTAAAGCGCTTGATTTTTTACCCGAAAAAGTCAAGGCCTGGAATTCCTTGAAAACAGCCAATTTTTTTACGAGGTGCTTAAAATGTCCTTGAAATTCAAATCAACCCTTTGCATTGAAAGTTGTGTTCATCCATGATAAAATTGTTCTGAACTGAAGTGTAACTAATTGTCGGAAATTGGTTTTAAGCCATACATATTGGATCAGATTTTTTTTTTAAGTGAATTGTATCCTTTTAAATGCCCTTTTAGATGAAAAATAGTGCTTGGAAAAGTACTTGAAAGTCGTTGAATTTAATTTTGCAATGTCTGTGGGAACCCTGTTAGTCGCTGGTGAGCAAGGCATCATCACAGCAGCGTTGTACTGATCTTTTGTCTCCCTCTCCTTCTGCAGATCCTGGCATAACGTTTACTGTGTCATCAACAACCAGGAGATGGGCTTCTACAAGGACAATAAGAACGCCAGTCAAGGCATCCCGTACCACAGCGAGATCCCCATCAGCTTGAAGGAGGCTGTGTGCGACGTGGCGTCCGACTACAAGAAGAAGAAACACGTGTTCAAACTCAGGTAAAGACTACAGTCTTTTAACCCCAACCTTCTGCTTACCAGACGACTCTACCTCCTGAGCCACTGTCGCCCTATATTTTGGTTGTGGGGCTGCCCATTTGTTTACGTTTGGATCACTGATTGGGCCTTTAAGACCTATCTACCTACTACCCACAGCCGTAAAATAATGTGAATCCCTACCCACCTTCAAAACCTACAGGAGGCTGCAATTCTAAACTGGCCCCGGTAAATGTCCAAACCCCCCCCCCCCCCCACCCAACCCACTCCATTGTACAGTTTCTTACCCCTCAAATGTATATATTCTCTTTTAGAAACTCTGTCTGTAAATAAACAGTACTGTATATTTGTATATCTTGTATGTCATAAATGTCCGGATGTTACAGTACTGTATATCTGTATGTCATAAATGTCCTGATGAATTGAAAATGGGGGACCCTGATGTAAACAAGACGAAAGTCTTTCTCTGGTCTGCATCCTCTTAACAATTGAGCCGCACTGTATTGTACCCATTCTGCAATCTGTTGCTGATGTTCAATCAATCAATCAATAAATCAATCAATCAATCCTGTTCCAATGCCTCCCTGCAGAGTGCGTCGTCTGGATTAGAAAACAGTTCATCTTGTAAATGTGTGTCTTTTTTCCATGTTACAGAGTCGCTGATGGAAATGAGTATCTCTTCCAATCCAAAGATGAAGTAAGTCTGTCTCTCCCTTTTCATCTGGTATCTATATATCATCTACCTGCTGTTATGAGCATGCCCTGGTAATATCTATATATCATATACCTGCTGTATATATGAGCATGCCCTGGTAATATCTATATATCATATACCTGCTGTATATATGAGCATGTCCTGGTAATATCTATATATCATATACCTGCTGTATATATGAGCATGTCCTGGTAATATCTATATATCATATACCTGCTGTATATATGAGCATGTCCTGGTAATATCTATATATCATATACCTGCTGTATATATGAGCATGCCCTGGTAATATCTATATATCATATACCTGCTGTATATATGAGCATGTCCTGGTAATATCTATATATCATATACCTGCTGTATATATGAGCATGTCCTGGTAATATCTATATATCATATACCTGCTGTATATATGAGCATGCCCTGGTAATATCTATATATCATATACCTGCTGTATATATGAGCATGTCCTGGTAATATCTATATATCATATACCTGCTGTATATATGAGCATGCCCTGGTAATATCTATATATCATATACCTGCTGTATATATGAGCATGTCCTGGTAATATCTATATATCATATACCTGCTGTATATATGAGCATGTCCTGGTAATATCTATATATCATATACCTGCTGTATATATGAGCATGTCCTGGTAATATCTATATATCATATACCTTCTGTATATATGAGCATGTCCTGGTAATATCTATATATCATATACCTGCTGTATATATGAGCATGTCCTGGTAATATCTATATATCATATACCTGCTGTATATATGAGCATGTCCTGGTAATATCTATATATCATATACCTGCTGTATATATGAGCATGTCCTGGTAATATCTATATAATCATATACCTGCTGTATATATGAGCATGTCCTGGTAATATCTATATAATCATATACCTGCTGAATATATGAGCATGTACTGGTAATATCTATATAATCATATACCTGCTGAATATATGAGCATGTCCTGGTAATATCTATATATCATATACCTGCTGTATATATGAGCATGCCCTGGTAATATCTATATATCATATACCTGCTGTATATATGAGCATGCCCTGGTAATATCTATATATCATATACATGCTGTATATATGAGCATGTCCTGGTTCCAGTGACTTCATAGCTGAACGATGCCATGATCATCGATAGCTTCTGTTGTAGGTGGATCTAAGAAAACAGGTCATGAAATGCACAGAGGACTTCTACCATGGCTACCACTGTAGTACTAATGCAGGATAGATGACTTCTACCATGGCTACCACTGTAGTACTAATGCAGGATGGATGACTTCTACCATGGCTACCACTGTAGTACTAATGCAGGATGGATGACTTATACCATGGCTACCACTGTAGTTCTAATGCAGGATAGATGACTTCTACCATGGCTACCACTGTAGTACTAATGCAGGATGGATGACTTATACCATGGCTACCACTGTAGTACTAATGCAGGATGGATGACTTATACCATGGCTACCACTGTAGTTCTAATGCAGGATAGATGACTTCTACCATGGCTACCACTGTAGTACTAATGCAGGATGGATGACTTATACCATGGCCACCCAAATAAAAAATGTGTATATTCTTTTTTTAAAGTAAATTTCTACCCATATGTACCTTTCAGAGAGTATACTTGCAATGTATTTCTGGTACTTCTTATGTGCTTTCCTGTACTAATTCAAAGTACCCGTTTAGTATGTCATTAATATAATGTAATCTAAGTACACTTAAAATAAAAACTCATACCAAACTTTAAGCTGTACTTTAGTAAACATATTAAAGGTTAACTCTTTTGGTAACCAAAAATACATCAGAAGTATAATTTCAAAAGCAAAGAGGGAAGATTCATGATGGTGGGGGGAGATTGGAGGGATTGAAAGCTACCTTCCTGAATCTTTATGCTCCGCCTGGTTCAAAATGGTCGTCATTTAGGCAAATCTTTGATTCAATGCGAACTAAAGCTCAGGGGGGATTTGTGGAGGAGATTTAAATTTGAGATTGAACCCTAAGTTCTACCTCTTCACGGGGGGAAGCTCTCAGAACAGACTCTATAATTGTTTGGTGGGATTTGACCTTATTTGCATCCCCTCATTCTACCTATTTGCATTTTGACAATTTTTTCATATTCCACAAGGACGTGCATATACTGTAGGGTTAAAATGTGCAACATAGGAGTAATGGATACGTCAGATCATTTCCCAGTTCATATGGAAATAGATTGCAATCCTAAAAGGAAGAGCACATGGGCGCTAAGCTCATCTATACTTAATGAGAGGAGGAGAGAGGAAGTGAAGGAAGAAATAGACAAATATTAGCTTGAAAATGATAATGGTGAGGTGTTATTATAAATTAACCTTTTGTGTGGAATGCATGCAAGGCTGTACTACGAGGAAAAATAATAGCTAAAACAGCTGCATTGGAAAAAGAATAAACATCAGGAACTTGTCAATTTAGAAATGCAACAGATTAAAACTCAAGTAAGTAATATTCAATCATGTGCTTAAGAATATGCTGTTTGTAAGGGCGGCTACGTGGCGTAGTGGGAAATTTATTAGCGATTTGAATTCGTATTTCATCAATCTAGCCTCACGTTACCACTGCAAACTCTCTCTGAGCTCCATTGGGAAAATGCCGCCCCCTATCGTCTCTCCCTGTGGTACTGCACCCCTTTGGATTAGACTGAATGAAACTCATGGGGGGGGGGAATCCTGCTTCCACATTTTACTTCTCAGGCAAGTCACCCGAGACGATCGGATTCATTGTGGAGCCTCAGAACAGCGTGAGATCGGTGTTTTGACCACCCAGCGTTGGATCAATAAACACGATCGATATTTGGAATGCCGATCAGGAATTGGAATAATCTTTTTGTAAGGAATCTATTTGACCAGTCTTAGGATAATCAGAGCTTTTTTCACAACGTGTGCCCTATGTGTGTGTGTGCTGATCAGGAAATGAGATAATACATTTTTCAGCCTGCTTCTATAGCGTGCATAAGTACACATACTATCGATAATCTAGCGTTTATTTGAAAACGATTCTAAATGGGCCGAAAAATTACAACGTTTTTTGAGTATTCCAGAATATTCCAGTAAAGGGCGATTATCACAGAATCTTAAAATGTTCCTGAAACTTTCAAAAAACTAGAGTTTTTCAAAATGGTATCAAACGAAAATGAACTGATTAAAAAACAATCCGTTTCGACAATGTTGACTGCAAACAAGTCATTGATAAGCGACGGCCATATTATACACATAGCCATAATTTAAGATGTAGTTTATGCGTTCGCAAATATGAGAGCTCTATCATTGAAGTGGGCGCTGGCACGCAACAGGGTTCTGGGGCACCCGACCTCCGGCACGGAAAGTATTAAAGGCTGGCGAGGAACTGAAGAGGCTGTTTCAGGGCTCAAAGCCAGTACAAGCCTGACCAGATGGCTGTACAGCCGAGTGCTGTAAGGTATTTAGGGAGCATTTAACCCCTGTACTGCTGAAGACATTTAATTGGGTGTTACAAAAAGGAGAGACTCCCCCCTGCTGGAGAGAGGCAGTCATTGCAGTCATACCCAAGCAGGGTGATGTGACAGAGGCCCGTAAAGCTTAAATCAGGATTATAAGCTTTTTACGTCAATATTAGCCAAAAGATTTTACCTGGAATCATACATTTACAGGCTTCATAAAACATTGCCAAACTCATGATAACATCAGACATACAATTGCATGTGATTCACCAAATAAACCACAAGCAAACTGAAGCAGCCATAATGGGTTTAGATGCAGAAAAAGGGACTCTGTAAATTTGTCATTTTTATATAAAAATATGCATAACTTTATGTTCTATGACATTTTCATACAGACAATCCAAGCTCTTTATAATAATCCAACAGCGAGAATAGAAATAAATGGCTCTCTTTCTGGTTCCTTTGAGGTGGAAGGAGGTTGTCTGATCAGTGCTTTACTGTTTGCGATTTTCACAGAACCTCTGGGTCAACTGATGAGGCAAGATGGTTAGACTCGTGGGGTCGCAGGAGAAGACAGATTAGCTTTGTTTGTGGACGACGTATTGTACTTATTGTACTTATTTTATGCGTATTCTTATGTCTGCACTTTCTACATTGCACTACTTTTATTGTCTTTTTATACCTATTCTTATGTCTGCACTTTATGCATTGCTTTTATTCTGTCAACTGTATGCACATTTTATGTTCATTTTATGCTATTTGCTGTGAAGCACTTTGAGCCGCTATCCATGTATGAAAGGTGCTATATAAATAACGTTTTTATTATTATTATTATTATCGGTGTACATGACACGTCCTACACATCTCTTCCTGCCTAAACACTTTTAGAATGTGGATCGGTATCAGGGTACAAACTGAATGCCCATAAATCCCAGCTCCTAACATTCAATTAGATTAAATTGTTAACTGAACAATTCAGAGACAAAAATGCCATTGGAGAGCTAGATAACAAGTACCTAAGTTACCAAATCACTATGAATTGAAAATGGGGGACCCTGATGTAAACAAGACTAAAGTCTTTCTCTGGTCTGCATCCCCTCAACAATTGTGTGTATTGAGCCGTACTGTATTGTACCCATTCTGCAATCTGTTAATAAAGTTTGCAATCAATCAATCAATCAATCAAACAATCAAACCAAAGGATTTATCACAATTAGCATTGGGAAATGATCAACCTTTGCTTTCCAGCATTAAAACTGACCTGATGAGGTAGAGTCAGTCACCTTCCAGGAACTGATGAGGTAGAGTCAGTTAGCTTCCAGGAACTGATGAGGTAGAGTCAGTTAGCTTCCTGGAACTGATGAGGTAGAGTCAGTTAGCTTCCTGGAACTGATGAGGTAGAGTCAGTCACCTTCCAGGAACTGATGAGGTAGAGTCAGTTAGCTTCCAGCAACTGATGAGGTAGAGTCAGTTAGCTTCCAGGAACTGATGAGGTAGAGTCAGTTAGCTTCCAGCAACTGATGAGGTAGAGTCAGTTAGCTTCCAGCAACTGATGAGGTAGAGTCAGTTAGCTTCCAGGAACTGATGAGGTAGAGTCAGTTAGCTTCCAGGAACTGATGAGGTAGAGTCAGTTAGCTTCCAGCAACTGATGAGGTAGAGTCAGTTAGCTTCCAGCAACTGATGAGGTAGAGTCAGTTAGCTTCCAGGAACTGATGAGGTAGAGTCAGTTCGCTTCCAGGAACTGATGAGGTAGAGTCAGTTCGCTTCCAGGAACTGATGAGGTAGAGTCAGTTAGCTTCCTGGGGCTGATGAGGTAGAGTCAGTTAGCTTCCAAGAACTGATGAGGTAGAGTCAGTTAGCTTCCTGGGGCTGATGAGGTAGAGTCAGTTAGCTTCCTGGGGCTGATGAGGTAGAGTCAGTTAGCTTCCTGGGGCTGATGAGGTAGAGTCAGTTAGCTTCCTGGGGCTGATGAGGTAGAGTCAGTTAGCTTCCAGGGGCTGATGAGGTAGAGTCAGTTAGCTTCCTGGGGCTGATGAGGTAGAGTCAGTTAGCTTCCTGGGGCTGATGAGGTAGAGTCAGTTAGCTTCCTGGGGCTGATGAGGTAGAGTCAGTTAGCTTCCAGGGGCTGATGAGGTAGAGTCAGTTAGCTTCCAAGAACTGATGAGGTAGAGTCAGTTAGCTTCCAGGAACTGATGAGGTAGAGTCAGTTAGCTTCCAGCAACTGATGAGGTAGAGTCAGTTAGCTTCCAGCAACTGATGAGGTAGAGTCAGTTAGCTTCCAGGAACTGATGAGGTAGAGTCAGTTAGCTTCCAGCAACTGATGAGGTAGAGTCAGTTAGCTTCCAGGAACTGATGAGGTAGAGTCAGTTAGCTTCCAGGAACTGATGAGGTAGAGTCAGTTAGCTTCCAGCAACTGATGAGGTAGAGTCAGTTAGCTTCCAGCAACTGATGAGGTAGAGTCAGTTAGCTTCCAGGAACTGATGAGGTAGAGTCAGTTAGCTTCCAGCAACTGATGAGGTAGAGTCAGTTAGCTTCCAGGAACTGATGAGGTAGAGTCAGTTAGCTTCCAGGAACTGATGAGGTAGAGTCAGTTAGCTTCCAAGAACTGATGAGGTAGAGTCAGTTAGCTTCCAGGAACTGATGAGGTAGAGTCAGTTCGCTTCCAGGAACTGATGAGGTAGAGTCAGTTAGCTTCCAAGAACTGATGAGGTAGAGTCAGTTAGCTTCCAAGAACTGATGAGGTAGAGTCAGTTAGCTTCCAGGAACTGATGAGGTAGAGTCAGTCACCTTCCTGGGGCTGATGAGGTAGAGTCAGTTAGCTTCCTGGGGCTGATGAGGTAGAGTCAGTTAGCTTCCTGGGGCTGATGAGGTAGAGTCAGTTAGCTTCCTGGGGCTGATGAGGTAGAGTCAGTTAGCTTCCTGGGGCTGATGAGGTAGAGTCAGTTAGCTTCCAGGAACTGATGAGGTAGAGTCAGTTAGCTTCCTGGGGCTGATGAGGTAGAGTCAGTTAGCTTCCTGGGGCTGATGAGGTAGAGTCAGTTAGCTTCCTGGGGCTGATGAGGTAGAGTCAGTTAGCTTCCAGGGGCTGATGAGGTAGAGTCAGTTAGCTTCCAGGAACTGATGAGGTAGAGTCAGTTAGCTTCCTGGGGCTGATGAGGTAGAGTCAGTTAGCTTCCTGGGGCTGATGAGGTAGAGTCAGTTAGCTTCCTGGGGCTGATGAGGTAGAGTCAGTTAGCTTCCTGGGGCTGATGAGGTAGAGTCAGTTAGCTTCCAGGGGCTGATGAGGTAGAGTCAGTTAGCTTCCAGGAACTGATGAGGTAGAGTCAGTTAGCTTCCAGGAACTGATGAGGTAGAGTCAGTTAGCTTCCAGGAACTGATGAGGTAGAGTCAGTTAGCTTCCTGGGGAACATTCTCCCAAGGTTGCTCTATTTGTTCCAACACTAGTAGATTTCCTCATGCTCTCGTCGTATGCAAATATAATGACAATAAAGTATATTCTATTCCATTCTGTTCTAACGTCTTGGTGCCTCGCTCCCCCCAACAGGAGGACATGAGCACTTGGATCCAGGCCATCCTGAACGCGGGTGTCGCGGACAAGTCGGAGGTCACGCCCAGCAGCAACCAGAGTACGCCGACCTCCATCCGGGCACAGACCCTGCCCGCCGCCGGCCCCGGCACCACCGAGTCCAGTCCCGGCAAGAGGGAGAAGGACAAGGACAAGGACAAGGAGAAGCGCTTCAGTCTCTTCAGCAAGAAGAAGCAGTAGCGGGGGGGTCTCTTTCCTCGTGGCGATGCGATGACGGCGACGCCTTTTTTTTGGTGTAACGGTTTAAATTTTTCAGTACACCTGATTCAGTGTGACCTTCAACCTCTGCCACCCCTCTGCTGCCCCCGCAGCGCGCATCCACCCCTCACCGACCAGCCCACATATCTTTAGTGATAATCACAAGTATAGGCACCGTTACTTAAAGAAGGAAAAAAACTACAAAAAAACGACTCACAACAACAATCCGTTGTCATCCAAAGGGGCTGGGGTTAAAGAGGATGGGTGTACTGAAAAGTAGGAATGTTACGCCACGCGGGAAACGTTGCTTTGAAAGTCTTCATTTTTTTTTGTCTCAGTGCAGTATTTTTGTTTCGTTTTGTTTTGGTATGATTCCCAGCTCACCCTCCTCCTCTGCTCAGTTCAAACACACACTGTGCCTAATGTTCCTGGGCATGATTATGTCATAGACTTCAAGCTATATAATGTAAAATAAAAGCTACGCTGTAGGTATGTGTTTTTTTTTTTCCATCTTCATTTTTATTATGTTCTCTGTTATGTTTTCCTTTGTGTTCTGTTGATGTTCAACTTTGTCCCTCGTCGCCAGATGAAATGAAGTATTTCTTCTTTATTATAATTTTTTTTTACATTTTCCTCAATTTTGTGAGGGTGTCTATGAGACAACCTGCATTCTTTTCTCTGCCGTCAGAAAGCAGGGGGCCAATAGCGTATTTTTATTTTATTTTTTTGAGTTTGCACATAGAAATCACTCCACAGATTGGTCAGAAGAAGCAGGATCGCTTGAAGGAATTCCTAGAAGAAGTTAGTGGTTCTTTATGGAACGTTGTTCGAACCTGTATACTTGCATGCTTAGTCAGGCTTGGGGGCGGGCGGGGGGGGGGGGGGGGGGGGGGGGGCTACAAACTCACAAGACATGAAGGATTTCTTCATATTATTCTCTCTCCAAGTACACCAGTGTTATGATGGACCAGGATTCGTTTTTTCCATGTTTTTATTTTGCTGCCTTCTTCGTCGTTTATCTTTAAATTTCATTATATTATGATTTAAATAATTATTATAGTAGAGGTTATAAAATTCTATATGTATTGTAAACACTTAAAAGCATTGATGTTAAATGGGAAAAAGCAGTTACTGCAAAAAAAAAAAAGTAATACCCCAAAAGAAGTTGCTTGCTTGTTGCCTCTAGCGCCGACCCTGCTGTTTGATACATAGTGTGTCTCTCTGTCACTCTATCTATTGTATTGAAATTGTATTGAAATAAATGCGACCCTGCTGCACAATCAGAATTACAGAATGAAATTATTTGCAATGTCTGGGTCTTTGGGCCATTATATATAGAACTTAGACCCAGCATCCTAATGTATGAAACTGCACTTGTAGACTCTCTCTCTCTCTCTCTCTCTCTCTCTCTCTCTCTCTCTCTCTCTATCTCTCTCTCATCTGCGATGTCATTAAATGCTTTTAAACATTACAGTGCATATGTTTCAATGTCGTGTTATTTAAGTTTTAATGTTCAGATGTGAGGTTTAAAGGGCAGGTTTCAGACCAACCCCTTTACAAGTAACGGTTTTTCCTGGGATTGGAGATTTACAATTTACCCCATTTTATACTCCAGTGTCGCCATATGAAGTGAGATGAAGTCATGTTTCAGATTAGGATATAGATGTGATATGTTTCATATTAGGATATAGATGTTATATGTTTCATATTAGGATATAGATGTTATATGTTTCAGATTAGGATTTATATGTTTCAGATTAGGATATAGATGTGATATGTTTCATATTAGGATATAGATGTTATATGTTTCATATTAGGATATAGATGTTATATGTTTCAGATTAGGATTTATATGTTTCAGATTAGGATATAGATGTGATATGTTTCATATTAGGATATAGATGTTATATGTTTCATATTAGGATATAGATGTTATATGTTTCAGATTAGGATATAGATGTGATATGTTTCATATTAGGATATAGATGTTATATGTTTCATATTAGGATATAGATGTTATATGTTTCAGATTAGGATATAGATGTGATATGTTTCATATTAGGATATAGATGTTATATGTTTCAGATTAGGATATAGATGTGATATGTTTCATATTAGGATATAGATGTTATATGTTTCATATTAGGATATAGATGGTATATGTTTCATATTAGGATATAGATGTTATATGTTTCATATTAGGATATAGATGTTATATGTTTCATATTAGGATATAGATGTGATATGTTTCATATTAGGATATAGATGTGATATGTTTCATATTAGGATATAGATGTGATATGTTTCATATTAGGATATAGATGTTATATGTTTCATATTAGGATATAGATGTGATATGTTTCAGATTAGGATATAGATGTTATATGTTTCATATTAGGATATAGATGTGATATGTTTCATATTAGGATATAGATGTGATATGTTTCATATTAGGATATATGTAACAGACGGCGAGGCGCAGTCACGATGGACAGATGTTGTGAAGTGACTGTGGTGAGTAGCGGTGCTGTGGGTTAAACTCACTCTCACCCTCAAAAGACACATAGACACGTTACAAAGCAGTGAGTTCACTTCTTGGTATAGCGGTCTGCTGTTGCCCGCGGTGTGGGAGACCATGGGTTCGAAACTCCCTCTGGGCATCGAAGTTTAAGGTGACGATATGACAACCATTACATATAGATGTTATATGTTTCAGATTAGGATATAGATGTTATATGAATGAATGGATGAAAAAGTTTATTTTTGGACATGTTATTCTCCATATTTCTCCAAACAACTCACGATATCTTGTTCCGTCGAACCAAACAATCATAGCAACAAATTAAAAAAACATTAAAAGAAAAACATTAAAAAAAGAAAAAGATAAGGAATTATAAACAAAAGGTCAAGAGCAATGTGTTTGGTTAGCAGACATGTCCAAAAAAGGAGTAGAGGGAAGCTAAGCTTATTGATCCCTACCCCCTTACATTTATATTTGTTCTTCCATACATTTTACTAGATATAACATAATTTAGTGTATTACAATATAGAATATACTTTTACTTATATTAAAAGATTACAAGAAAAGAAAAAAACTTGATTCACTTGACAGCAGTGAATATGGTACAGCACTACATACACAATATAACATAACTTTGTTTATCCTCATTACTCATTTCAGTATTTTTCCAATGTGTTATATGATTCAGATTAGGATATAGATGTTATATGATTCATATTAGGATATAGATGTTATATGATTCAGATTAGGATATAGATGTGATATGTTTCAGATTAGGATATAGATGTTATATGTTTCAGATTAGGATATAGATGTGATATGTTTCATATTAGGATATAGATGTTATATGTTTCAGGTTAGGATATAGATGTTATATGTTTCAGATTAGGATATAGATGTGATATGTTTCAGATTAGGATATAGATGTGATATGTTTCAGATTAGGATATAGATGTTATATGTTTCAGGTTAGGATATAGATGTTATATGTTTCAGATTAGGATATAGATGTTATATGTTTCAGATTAGGATATAGATGTGATATTCAGATTAGGATATAGATGTGATATTCAGATTAGGATATAGATGTGATATGAATATAGATGTGATATGATTCAGATTAGAATATAGATGTGATATGATTCAGATTAGGATATAGATGTTATATGTTTCATATTAGTCATATTACTACACCTGTACGTCACACAGCCTGAAACACACCGCCGCCTCTACACCTGTATGTTTACTATTCTGGAAATTATAGATATTTTAGTTGATGAAATATTTTTTCATTTCAGTGTCACAGTATGACCTCGATCTCCAAAATAAGAGATGTTTTTTGTGCCCTCTCCAGCCATTGGCGCCCTAGGCGATCGCCTAGCTCGCCTATGCATAGAAACGGCCCTGCCTATACTTACTTAAACAACTATCTCACTATCAAACTCAAAGCTACCACGCGCTGACAAACTCAACCCGACCTGTCAAAAAGAGGGCGGGTTCTAGGCGACAGTGTTAACCACTACACCACGTGCCAATAGGATGAAATGAGCCCTGAAACGTATATACTATACATATAATTATATCGTATACTGGGTCGAGACTTCTACCTGCCTCCATGTAATACAAGTTTCAAGTTTAGCTTAATTTGTCACATATAAAGTACATGTACATTACAGTGAAATGTTTGGTTCCGTATGAGCCCCCTGAGATTGTGCTTTCTTATTTTATTTATTTTATTTTACCTTTATTTAACCAGGCAAATCAATTAAAAACTAATTCTTATTTACAATGATGGCCTGGCAAGAGACAACGCCTCTTGAAGGGAGGGGGGGGGGGGGGGGGGGGGGCTGAAAAGGAATTCAGGATTAAACATTTCCGACATACAATATATGTTATTAGAATATATAATATATATATACATACAATAAGCAATATAGCAGTGAGAGGGGCACCATGACAGACAGGGGGTTGGGGATGTTACTGGGTTGAGAAACAGTTGCAGGAATCAGTGAGAATGTTCATCAGAGAGCGCTTGAATGTTGACGTAGACATAAAGGTGACCAGTTTGAGAGATCTCTGTAGGTTGTTCCAGTCCCTGGCAGCAGCAGCCCTGAATGACGTTTGACCAAGTGCAGTGTATGTTTTCTGAATCTTTAGGAGAATGTGTTGAGCAGAATGAGTGTTGTAAGTGGCAGATGTAATTTGCAACAGGTGACATAGGTAAGGGGGGGGGGGGGGGGGGGACAACCCAAGGAGGGTTTTGTAAATGAGCATGAACCTGTGCATATTGCGACGGGTGTGCAGGGAGTTGACGGAGGAGTAAAGGGAGCAGTGGTGAGTGTTGAAAGGGGCACTGGTGGCAAACCGGATAGCAGAGTGGTAGAGGACATCAAGTTTGTGACGTGAGGTCTTACATGCAGATCTGTAGACTAATGTCACCGTAATCAAGCATGGGGAGTATTGTCATTTGAACCAGAGTGAGTTTAGCAGAGGAAGTGAAGGTGGAGCGCATTCTATACAAGAAGCCACGTTTGGATTTGACTTTAGACTGTAATCTGGTGATGTGGTGAGAGAGAGACAGAGAGCTGTAATCTGGTGATGTGGTGAGAGACAGACAGAGGGCTGTAATCTGGTGATGTGGTGAGAGAGAGACAGAGTGCTGTAATCTGGTGATGTGGTGAGAGAGAGACAGAGGGCTGTAATCTGGTGATGTGGTGAGAGAGAGACAGAGAGCTGTAATCTGGTGATGTGGTGAGAGAGAGACAGAGGGCTGTAATCTGGTGATGTGGTGAGAGAGAGACAGAGGGCTGTAATCTGGTGATGTGGTGAGAGAGACAG
Organism: Notolepis coatsorum; assembly: GCF_963971535.1. Taxonomy (NCBI): domain Eukaryota; kingdom Metazoa; phylum Chordata; class Actinopteri; order Aulopiformes; family Paralepididae; genus Notolepis; species Notolepis coatsorum. The sequence continues at coordinate 149,697,577 of NC_140171.1, read as the reverse complement.
AGTGCTGTAATCTGGTGATGTGCTGAGAGAGACAGAGTGCTGTAATCTGGTGATGTGGTGAGAGAGAGACAGAGGGCTGTAATCTGGTGATGTGGTGAGAGCGAGACAGAGGGCTGTAATCTGGTGATGTGCTGAGAGAGACAGAGTGCTGTAATCTGGTGATGTGGTGAGAGAGAGACAGAGAGCTGTAATCTGGTGATGTGCTGAGAGAGAGACAGAGGGCTGTAATCTGGTGATGTGGTGAGAGAGAGACAGAGAGCTGTAATCTGGTGATGTGCTGAGAGAGACAGAGGGCTGTAATTTGGTGATGTGGTGAGAGAGAGACAGAGGGCTGTAATCTGGTGATGTGGTGAGAGAGAGACAGAGGGCTGTAATCTGGTGATGTGGTGAGAGAGAGACAGAGAGCTGTAATCTGGTGATGTGCTGAGAGAGACAGAGAGCTGTAATCTGGTGATGTGGTGAGAGAGAGACAGAGGGCTGTAATCTGGTGATGTGCTGAGAGAGAGAGAGAGTGCTGTAATCTGGTGATGTGCTGAGAGAGAGAGAGAGAGCTGTAATCTGGTGATGTGCTGAGAGAGAGAGAGAGAGCTGTAATCTGGTGATGTGGTGAGAGAGAGAGAGAGAGCTGTAATCTGGTGATGTGGTGAGAGAGAGAGAGAGAGCTGTAATCTGGTGATGTGGTGAGAGAGAGAGAGAGGGCTGTAATCTGGTGATGTGGTGAGAGAGAGACAGAGGGCTGTAATCTGGTGATGTGGTGAGAGAGACAGAGGGCTGTAATCTGGTGATGTGGTGAGAGAGACAGAGAGCTGTAATCTGGTGATGTGGTGAGAGAGACAGAGGGCTGTAATCTGGTGATGTGGTGAGAGAGACAGAGAGCTGTAATCTGGTGATGTGGTGAGAGAGAGACAGAGGGCTGTAATCTGGTGATGTGGTGAGAGAGAGACAGAGAGCTGTAATCTGGTGATGTGGTGAGAGAGAGACAGAGGGCTGTAATCTGGTGATGTGGTGAGAGAGAGACAGAGAGCTGTAATCTGGTGATGTGGTGAGAGACAGACAGAGAGCTGTAATCTGGTGATGTGGTGAGAGAGAGACAGAGGGCTGTAATCTGGTGATGTGGTGAGAGAGAGACAGAGAGCTGTAATCTGGTGATGTGGTGAGAGAGAGACAGAGGGCTGTAATCTGGTGATGTGGTGAGAGAGACAGAGAGCTGTAATCTGGTGATGTGGTGAGAGAGAGACAGAGGGCTGTAATCTGGTGATGTGGTGAGAGAGAGACAGAGGGCTGTAATCTGGTGATGTGCTGAGAGAGAGACAGAGGGCTGTAATCTGGTGATGTGCTGAGAGAGACAGAGGGCTGTAATCTGGTGATGTGCTGAGAGAGAGAGAGAGGGCTGTAATCTGGTGATGTGCTGAGAGAGAGACAGAGGGCTGTAATCTGGTGATGTGCTGAGAGAGAGACAGAGGGCTGTAATCTGGTGATGTGGTGAGAGAGAGACAGAGGGCTGTAATCTGGTGATGTGCTGAGAGAGACAGAGGGCTGTAATCTGGTGATGTGCTGAGAGAGAGAGAGAGAGCTGTAATCTGGTGATGTGGTGAGAGAGAGACAGAGAGCTGTAATCTGGTGATGTGGTGAGAGAGAGACAGAGGGCTGTAATCTGGTGATGTGGTGAGAGAGAGACAGAGGGCTGTAATCTGGTGATGTGGTGAGAGAGAGACAGAGAGCTGTAATCTGGTGATGTGGTGAGAGAGACAGAGGGCTGTAATCTGGTGATGTGGTGAGAGAGACAGAGGGCTGTAATCTGGTGATGTGCTGAGAGAGAGACAGAGGGCTGTAATCTGGTGATGTGGTGAGAGAGAGACAGAGAGCTGTAATCTGGTGATGTGGTGAGAGAGAGACAGAGGGCTGTAATCTGGTGATGTGGTGAGAGAGAGACAGAGGGCTGTAATCTGGTGATGTGGTGAGAGAGAGACAGAGAGCTGTAATCTGGTGATGTGGTGAGAGAGACAGAGGGCTGTAATCTGGTGATGTGGTGAGAGAGACAGAGGGCTGTAATCTGGTGATGTGCTGAGAGAGAGAGAGAGGGCTGTAATCTGGTGATGTGGAGAGAGAGAGACAGAGGGCTGTAATCTGGTGATGTGGTGAGAGAGAGACAGAGAGCTGTAATCTGGTGATGTGGTGAGAGAGAGACAGAGGGCTGTAATCTGGTGATGTGGTGAGAGAGAGAGACAGAGGGCTGTAATCTGGTGATGTGGTGAGAGAGAGACAGAGGGCTGTAATCTGGTGATGTGCTGAGAGAGAGACAGAGAGCTGTAATCTGGTGATGTGGTGAGAGAGACAGAGGGCTGTAATCTGGTGATGTGCTGAGAGAGAGACAGAGAGCTGTAATCTGGTGATGTGGTGAGAGAGAGACAGAGAGCTGTAATCTGGTGATGTGGTGAGAGAGAGACAGAGAGCTGTAATCTGGTGATGTGGTGAGAGAGAGACAGAGGGCTGTAATCTGGTGATGTGGTGAGAGAGACAGAGGGCTGTAATCTGGTGATGTGGTGAGAGAGAGACAGAGAGCTGTAATCTGGTGATGTGGTGACTTAAAACATTACTTTCCTAACTTAGTGAAACTAAATGTAACAAATGAACACATTAATGTACTGAATGGTTATTTATTATTTTATTTATTCTAAAAAAAAAATTGTAATCCGATTTTTATTTTAAAAATTTTTTTATACCCGATCCAGCTATTTTACTGATATCGGTGGCCGATACCGATACCAATATCGGATCGGTGCATCCCTAGTCTGTACATGAGCTAGATCAGTCATTTAGCCTGGAGAAAAAGAGAAAACAACAGAAAAAGATACTATTGACCAATCAGGAGAAAGGAGAAGAAACACATCCATATACTGTACACAGTCAAGACACTATATACAAATCAACAGGTACATACATTTTTTTTTACAGGTGGCTATGGGACAATACAAGTGTGAGAGACAGAGCGTGAAAATATTCTTTCTACAGAAAGCTGTAATGATAAAGTGCCATAACCATACATTGGGGTGAGCAGGATAGGGGGGGCATGGATGGGGGGGGGGGTCACTGAAGGGTATACTAAGTCCATAACATAGTCCTTTTATCTCTTGGTAGAGGGCAGCTGGGGCAGTTCGGGAACTCTGGACAGGTCAGGTGACCATGGGGAGAGTTCGGGAAAAATTAAGAAGGTTCTCCACAGAGAGAACCGGTATGTGCATTTTCATTTAATTTTTTTAAACCTTTATTTATACTAGAAAGGCAACTGAGGTTTTCCTCATTTACAGTTACGTCGAGTTTACATACAGAGATAAGCAATCAAAAATACAGTATAGAAAATCACGGCAATAACACAAAAACAACTCTGAATCTTCTATGTTATCATTTAAGTGTGTTTCTGAGATGGCCCTTATTTGAATTTTATTTTCATCTAAAATGGTACACAGCTCAGTAACTTTATTTCTAAGACTGCAAATATTTAAATGTGCAAATCTCAAACCCTTTTTTGGAAATGTGATAATCATGATAAAAAGTTAAACCAATAACATATGTATATGTCTGTATGCATGTACACACCCACACACATGTATCCATTTTCCCAAGTAAACCATAATCAATATATATCCATATACACATGTATACATGTGCAAGCATGATACATGATACAAGCATGATCATGATACACAGTGAGTCAACTGGTTACCATAACAATGACAACATGACCCCCTCTAAGGTGGGGTGGGGATATAGACAAAACCTTACTTTGTCCCAAGAAGAGGGTCTCGTGTATTATTGGGTTAGGACATTTACTGTACATTTACAGGGGCCAGTTTCGAATTGCACCGTAGGTGTTCTTTGAGAGTGGTTTTGAAAGTGGGTAGTGATTCACATTCCTTTACAGCTTTGGGTAGGGCGTTCCACATTGATGTGGCATAATTGCGAAACGTGTTTAGTCCCTTGTTTGAGCCGAATCTGGGTTTAACATGATTTGTGGAGCTCCCTCTGGTGTTGTGGTCGTGGTATTCACTGACCTTTGGGAAGTATTTTGACATGTACATGGGTACCTTAGTCGTATAGTGTATCTTGTAGACCAGGCCCATTGCAAGTTGCTGTAGTCTGTCGTCTACTCTAAGCCATCCTAGGTAGTCAAAGTGGGCAGGGGTGAGGTGGGTTCTAGGAGTAAGGTCAAGTAAAACAGTGACCTGTTTGTTTTGTGATGTTTGTAATCTTGTTTTTAGCGCCTTTGAGGTGCTATGATACCATGAGGTGCACGCATAGTCGTAGTACCCTTGAATGAGTGCTCCTGCCAGAGTCTTCAGGGTATTCTTGTTTACCAGAGAGGAGATCCGGTACAGGAATCTAGTTCGTTGGTTGACTTTTTTTTATTACATTGGATGCCATTTTGTCACAGGAAAGATTTGCCTCTAGGATGGAACCCAGGTAGGTAATTTCATCTTTCCTTGTGACAATATTGTCACCCACGGTAACTGAGAAGCCGTCGGTCTTGCTGAGTTTGTTATTTGATCCGAAAAGAATGGACTCTGTTTTACTAAGGTGTACTGATAATTTGTTATCAGCGAGCCAGGTGCAGATTCTGCCGAATTCCGAGCTGAGGGTTTTTTCAACCTGTAACTTGTTCTTGTCAGAGACCAGCAGGGCTGAGTCGTCCGCGAACAAGAACAAGTTTAAGTCACAAGCTGACGACATGTCATGTGCATACATTTGGAACAGTAGCGGTCCTTGGTCCTTGGGACCAAGTAAGGTTTAGTCGATAATCCAATGTACAGTTACCCCCCCCCCCCCACCCCACCTACCCAACCCCCTCCCTCCACCCCTCCTACCAACCTCCTTCCTACCAACCTCCTCAATGTACAGTTTCTACGTCAAATGTATATAGTCTCTTTTCTAGACTCTTTTTGTATGACAAACAGTACTGTATTTGCAAATCTGGTATGTCATAAATGTATAGATGTAGCAGTACTGTCTATCTGTATGTCATGTATGTCATATATGTTATGATGAATTGAAAATGGGGGACCCTGATGTAAACAAGACGAAAGTCATTCTCTGGTCTGCATCCCCTTAACAATTGTATGTATTGAGCTGTACTGTACTGTACCCATTCTGCAATCTGTTAATAAAGTTTTCAATCAATCAATCAATCAAACCCTACTCGGAGTACCACAGTAAAATAGACACTGTCTCTTTAAAGCGACTCCTCCCCTGGACAGCTATAACCAGGAAGCACCTCCCACCCAGAGCCATGCTCCCACCAAACACAGATCAGAGTTCACTCTATAACCAGGAAGCACCCACACGATCACTCTTCCTGAGAAAACAAAACTTAGAGTGTCGTTGTCTTTGTAGAATAAAATGGCGCAGCAAGGAGTTGATATGTACCTGGACCAGTTCTGCTGTTCTCTCTGTCTGGATCTACTGAAGGATCCGGTAACTATTCCCTGTGGACACAGCTACTGTATGGGCTGTATTAAAGACTGCTGGGATCACGATGATCAGAGGGGGATCTACACATGTCCCCAGTGCAGGGAGAAGTTTACTCCGAGGCCTGTTCTGAAGAAAAGCAACATGCTGGCTGAAGTGATAGAAGAACTAATGAAGACAGGACTCCAAGCTGCTCCTCCTGATCACTCTTATGCTGGACCTGCAGACGTGGCCTGTGATTTCTGCACTGGGAGAAAGCAGAAAGCCCTCAAGTCCTGCCTGGTATGTCTGGCTTCTTACTGTGAAACTCACCTCCAGCCTCACTATCAATCTGATACCTTTAAGAAACACAAGCTGGTCAAAGCCTCCACACATCTGCTCTCGTCATGACAGGATTCTGGATGTTTTCTGTCGTACTGATCAGCAGTGCATCTGTTATTTGTGTTCCATGGATGAACATAAAGTCCATGATACAGTCTCAGCTGCAGCAGAAAGGACGGAGAGAGAGAAAGAGCTTGGCATGAGTCAGCAGAAAATCCACCAGAGAGTCCAGGAGAGAGAGAAGCGACTCAAAGAGGCCAAACAGGCTGTTGATTCTCTCAATCGCTCTGCTGATAAAGCAGTGGAGGACGGTGAGAGAATGTTCACTGAGCTGATACGCTCCTTGGAGACGAGGCGCTCTGAGCTGAAGAAGGTCATCAGAGCCCAACAGAGGACCACAGTGACTCAGGCTGAAGAACTGCAGAAGAGACTGGAGCAGGAGATAGCGGACCTGAGGAGGAGAGCCACTGAGCTGGAGCAGCTCTCACACACAGAGGACCACATCCACTTTCTACAGAGTTACCCCCCCCTCTCCAGTCCCAGTGAGTCTACAGACTCACCCAGCATCAGTGTCCTTCCTCTCCTGTACTTTGCAGATGTGACTGAGGTCGTGTCTGAGCTGAGAGACAAACTAGAGGACGTTCTGAAAGAGCAGTGGCCCAGAATCTCAACAACAGTGAATGCAGTTATTAATGTTTTACTGCCACCAGAGCCCAAGACCAGAGCTGACTTCTTACAATATTCCTCTCCGATCACACTGGACCCAAACACAACAAACGGATATCTGTCTTTGTCCGAGGGGAACAGAAAAGCAACAGTGATGCATCAAAAGCAGTCATATCCTAATCACCCAGAAAGATTTGTTGAAGATTATCAGGTTCTGGGTAGAGAAGGTCTGACTGGACGCTGTTACTGGGAGGTGGAGTGGAGTGTAGGGGTTTCAGTAGCAGCCTCCTACAAAGACATTAGTAGAACAGGCACCAGGGAGGACTGTGGATTTGGATTAAATTCCAAATCCTGGTCTTTATTTTGCAGACAAAGTGAGTACTTCTTCAGACACAATAACAAGCTCATAACAGTACCGGGCCCCCGGTCCTCCAGAATAGGAGTGTACCTGGATCACAGGGCAGGTACTCTGTCCTTCTACAGCGTCTCTGACACCATGACCCTCCTGCACAGAGTCAACACCACATTCACTCAGCCTCTCTATCCTGGACTTTGGCTTCATTCATACCTGGCTGCGAAGGCTGAGTTATGTGAGCTGAAGTAGAGATCAGTGACATTCACAGCTCCTCTACCCAGGGTTTGGGATTTAAATTGATCTTGAAGATGCTGAGTTGTGAAAGATGAGGTAATTAGGAGTTACATTCACTCAGTCACTCTATCATTGTTCTGAGCGACACACACACACACACACACACACACACACACACACACACACACACACACACACACACACACACACACACACACACACACACGTACACTATGTTTTCCTTTGTTTCTAGTTTCTAGCCTACCGGGGTAAAGTTTGTTTGATTGGATATTTGCATATTCACATATTTGATTCCTATCTTCAATACCTCTGTTCCTTTGCATGTGGGGAAGAAAAAATCTTTATTTTCATACTCGGGGTAGGTTGGATAACAATATGCAACAATTTTATTTGTATTTGATCACCTTTGGTCATTTTGGTCATTACTGTGGGATTTGGGTCTGTCTCTCCTCTCTCTGTTCCAGGGGGGGTTGGTAACGATGTTAGAGCTAGGTAAGTCATCTCTTTAATAACCTCTGTAAATGAGTGAAGGGGAAAGCCAGGACATTATGGTCATATTAGCCAGTGATATGACATGCCCATGGGGAGGTGGATTCAGCCTATAACCTTCTCCCTCACCTCTTATCTCTGGGCAGCCGGGACACTTCATACGGGACACTCTTCTATCTTCAAGGCCTTCGGTTGAACCCACAGCCAGGATGTGTGGGGCATGGGTCAGTCGTAAATGCAACTATTTCGTTTCAGAACAGACCCATCTGCGTTATCAAAAGAGCTCAGAGAGAGAGAGAGAGAGAGAGAGAGAGAGAGAGAGTTGTTCTTCTGGTGGCAGACTTTCAGGGAGACAGACCTAGACAGGAGCTGGTTTAGGAAGAATGATCATTCATTGAATATTGTGCATTTTGTCTTTTGTTCTTTTATTCTTACTAAATAAACGTGGACATCTAAACCCAGAAGGACCCGTGTGGATATTTGCTTGAAACTTGCCGTTTCCCCGACTGAACCTCAATATAGAACTTTGAACAAAACGCAAAGGAATGGACTTGAACTCACTATTTCCATGTGCTACACGAGAAATGCAGTTAAAATCTAACATTTCCATTGTACAGTGATACAGGTATAAAGACAGTATGGTAGTAACTAGTAAGTCATACTGGCCAGCATCGTAACTAGTAAGAGTAGGTAAGGGATATGTACAGATATAAATATATATATATATATATATATATATATATATATATCTACAGATATGTAAAGAAGACTTTCGTCTAGTTTACATCAGGGTCCTCCATTTTCAATTAATTAAGACATTTATGACATACAAGACATACAAATATACAGTAGTGTAAGAAAAAGAGATCATACAAAAATATATACATCCGAAGAGGAAGAAACTACATTGGAGGGGGTTGAGTAGGTATATAGTCTGTTGTACTCCAATATTGTACAAATGTAAACAAAACAAAAACATTTAACATTTACAGCCAAGAATACAAATACAATGACCTATTGTCTACTATGTCTAGTGTTAATCCTTGTATCGAGAGCTCAGTCAATCAACTACAGAATGAAAATGTATCTCCATTCTTAGGCTTCTTCTTATTTTTGGTGGTGGGCCATGTGTTTACATTTGGATCACTGATTGCTAGTGTCGGCCAATAACGAATGAACAAATTATTTTGAATGAATACATTTTAAATTGAATTCGGTGTGTAGCGATCAGTCTGAGTTCCCTGAAATTAGTCGTGCTGCCTGTTATTATTCTCATGACTTCCCTCTCCTCAGCCCACTCACTCAGGTCCAGTCATAAGTGTGTGAATGGAGGGAGGTAGTCATGTCTGGCTGCTATGCCATTGAGACACACTGAAGCCAAGGCTTCACTAAATTGGATTCAGGAGGAGTCTCTGGGAGCTCAATCTGAGGGGAATTCTCTTTTTAAAACCCTCAAAACTCAAAAGACTAAGTTACATACATGTACTTGAAATGAACTAGTCAATAAGAATACTCTGACTGCCCTGCACTACTGATTGGTCTTTTAAAGGGCTATACGGGTAACAAGAACAGGTGCACCATAACAACACCATACAGGGATGATCCCTCTTATAGATTAAAGGCAGTGGTGGAAGAAGTACACAGTTCCTTTACTTAAGTAAAAGTAGAAATACCCAGATAAACGAGTACTCTGGTAAAAGGAAAAGTCCTCCATTCAAATTCTACTTAAGTAAAAGTAGAGATGTATTTTCTATTGAATGCACTTAAGTATCTAAAGTTAAAGTAAGTGGTGTGTGGTCCAGCTATGCTGCTCTGATTAAAGGTTATGTTAAAGTGGTATGTGGTCCAGCTATGCTGCTCTGATTAAAGGTTATGTTAAAGTGGTATGTGGTCCAGCTATATGCTGCTCTGATTAAAGGTTATGTTAAAGTGGGATGTGGTCCAGTTATGCTGCTCTGATTAAAGGTTATGTTAAAGTGGTATGTGGTCCAGCTATGCTGCTCTGATTAAAGGTTATGTTAAAGTGGGATGTGGTCCAGCTATGCTGCTCTGATTAAAGGTTATTAAAGTGGTATGTGGTCCAGCTATGCTGCTCTGATTAAAGGTTATGTTAAAGCGGTATGTGGTCCAGTTATGCTGCTCTGATTATGTCCTCTTGAAGTTGTCAGGCTTCAAACATTTTGCCATGTTTTCTATGCAAAATCTTATATATTTCCTTTGAAATGTAGTGGAGTAAAAGTATAAAGTTCCCTAAAATGAAAATAGTCAAGTACAAGTAGCTTGAAATTGTACTTAAGTACAGTACTTGAGTCGAAATACTTAGTTACTTTCCACCACTGATTAATGTATTTTGCATGCATTGACATTCAAGAATAAGGGAGACGCACAGAGTTGCAGCAACTACAGGGGAATAAAGCTGATCAGCCACAGCATGAAGCTATGGGAAAGGATAGTGGAGGCTAGGTTAAGAGGAGAGGTGCGGATTAGTGAGCAGCAGTATGGGTTCATGCCAGGGAAAAGCACGACAGACGCATTGTTCGCCCTTAGAATGTTAATGGAGAAGTATAGAGAAGGCCAGAAGGAGCTGCATTGCGTCTTTGTAGACCTAGAGAAGGCGTATGACAGGGTACCAAGAGAGGAGGTGTGGTACTGTATGAGAAAGTCAGGAGTAGCTGAAAAGTTTGTGAGGGTAGTACAGGACATGTATGAGGGCAGTGCGACTGTGGTGAGGTGTGCAGTGGGAGTGACGGAAGGGTTCAAGGTCGGGGTAGGATTGCACCAAGGGTCGGCCCTCAGTCCTTTCTTATTTGCAGTAGTGATGGACAGGCTGACAGACGAGGTCAGGCAGGAGTCCCCGTGGACCATGATGTTCACAGATGACATTGCGATCTGTAGTGAGAGCAGGGAGCAGGTGGAAGAGAACCTGGAGAAGTGGAGGCATGCACTGGAGAGAAGGGGGATGAGGGTGAGCAGAAGCAAGACAGAGTATATGTGTGTGAATGGGAAGGAAGACGGAGGGGTGGTGATGATGCAAGGAGTAGAGGTACCAAAAGTGGACGAGTTTAAGTACTTGGGGTCAACAGTCCAAAGTAATGGGGACTGTGGTAGGGAGGTGAAGAAGAGAGTGCAGGCCGGGTGGTGCGGGTGGAGAAGGATGACAGGGGTGATCTGCGATAGAAGGGTACCAGCAAGAGTTAAGGGAAAGGTCTACAGCACGGTAGTGAGACCAGCTATGCTGTATGGTCTAGAAACTGTGGCGCTGACCAACAAGCAGGTGGCGGAGCTGGAGGTGGCAGAGATGAAGATGCTAAGGTTATCTCTGGGAGTAACAAGGTTGGACAAAATCGAAAATGTCTACATCAGAGGAACGGCCCATGTTGAGAAGTTCGGGCAGAAAGTGAGAGAGGCAAGACTGAGATGGTTTGGACATGTGAGGAGAAGGGAGGTGGGGTACATCGGGAGGAGGATGCTGGAGATGGAGTTGCCAGGAGAGAGGAGGAGGGGAAGGCCCAAGAGGAGGTGTTTGGACACAGTGAAGGAGGACATGCAGGCAGCGGGAGTGACGGAGGACGACGCAGAGGACGGGGACAGATGGAAACGGATGATCCGCTGTGGCGACCCCTGACGGGAAAAGCCAAAAGAAAAAGAAGAAGCATGCATTGACATTCAACATACTGCGCATAATGTTGAATGGCTACAGTGAATTGCGCAATGAAAGATTGCGGATGATTAACTCCAAACAAAGAGGCGTGCCAATGTGCGAAAAAAACAAAAACAAAAACATGTAGCCCATTTCTCTAAGGATACTGGTGTTGTACATCATTTATGTCACAAGGGGGCAGACTTAACCTTTATAAGAGCCATAGGCCTTGGCTCAATCTCTCCTATAGGCTCTGAAGTGTCATCACATTTCCTTCGATCAGTCTGAGCACTTTGCCCAATGAAGGGTAATGTTGGGGGTTGGAAGTGATTGATTGATTGATTGAACATTTTATTAACAGATTGCAGAATGGGTACAATACAGTACAGCTCAATACACACAATTGTTAAGGGAATGCAGACCAGAGAAAGACTTTCATCTTGTTTACATCAGGGTCCCCCATTTTCAATTCATCATAATTTCAGTTATGAAGTTTCACTGACTGTTACAAAGGGTCAGATTAAACCGAATATATATATTTATTGCCTGAGATCCCATGTATAATATTTGTATATCGTTTGATATCCCTTGTATATTCTTTGTACATATACACGGAATATCCCTTTACCTGGTACAGGACAGACCATAATATTCGTTCTCCTATTGGAAGCGATCCCCTAGGCGCCAGTGACTTACCCCCTAGAGCTGACTTGAAAGCTACCGACATGACTTGTCTTAACATGCCCGCTTCTGCCCATGAATACGGCTACCGAAAGCAGAGCGGCACTATTTGTCCACCGTACGTATAAATATGACCAGCGAATACAGAACTTCCTTTTCAGTTCGCCTTCAGTTCAGTCTGGTTCAGTTACCAAGTAAAGCCTTACCCACTACGCAACGTGCGGTACAGCAGGGCTCGTATTGCCTCAAATAGAGTCGTGTTTATCCTACTACGTTTGTTTAACGTATCGTTCGCTACTTACTAGTAAAAGCCTTCATTACGAGTCAAAGACCACGTGGAGTGAGTAATTGTGCGTCTACATAGAGCACTTATTGCCGCGTGCTAATAGGATAGTAACGTCACGTTCAACCGTGGACCACCGCGCACCACGGAGGATATCTACATCGGCGCCAGCAGAGCCACCTTCCGGCAGGATTATTGCTTTTGACTGTGGCTGCTGGAGCAGAGAACCGCCTACCCCACTGCTGTGGGATCTACACATTCCCGTGGGGACATCACTCGAGCCCGTCTCTGTCGGAGCAGAGACTCTACGGCTTCATCAGCGCGGCGCGCACCCTGGGACCAGGCTGCCTTTCCCCGCTGACACAGGGGTGATATCGCCTCTGTGGAGCCATTGACCTTCATAGAGCATTGCCTCCCCCTGCTGGCTTACAACCGGTAGTACACCCCTTCCCAGAGTCCAATAGAGAATTCCTAATATTCAGTATTGACTTGCCTACGCACATTATTTGCCTTACAAGTGCATTCAAATGATAAATGTAATAATACCTTTTGATGTAATAAATATTCTAAACGAGTATTTGTGTGGAAACCGTGTTATTGTGGAGAAGTTCTTATCATATACCTGTGTACGGTATTGGCCAGTAATGTACATAAGACGGTAGTAGTTTAATGATACTAATACTTGATTAATACAGTCAGGGAATTGTACCCCTCAGTTACAATTGGTCCTTCGAGCCCCGGATAATAATTAGCGTAATATTAATATAATATTAATATTGACATGGCCGATGACGAACACTCCACAAACGGTTCTCCTAAGCTAGATCGCCCGCAGCGCAGACGGCAGCCACCTCCCTATCTAGAGGCATACTCTGTCAGTCCAATACCTAGCTTTAAAGGGAAATTAGATACGGATAAAATAACTAAAGCGGATAGTAAAATTATGTCCGACCCTACCAACCAGGCTACCCCGACCACAGAGGCCCTAGTGGGTTCTAATGTAACTGACCAAGCTCACGGTGGGGACCAGGAGGGAACTGACACGACTTTATCCCCCGACAACGCCGACGAGGTAGTCCCCGGAGTGCTCCAGGATAAAGAAAGCCCTCCCGGGATGGAACCCGACCCACCACAAGAAGAGACGCGCACCCAGGAGATGGGTCTCCTCGGTACGCAACAGGAGAACGGGTCTCCAACAAGTACTGCCGGGAGCCGATCGCCCCGAACGGCGTCTTCCCCCAGCGCGGCGGACAAGATGCTGGCGCAAGCACTCATCGCCACCCTGGCAGCCTCCACCGAACGCGATCGACTTCAAGCGCAACAGACGCGCGAGCGCGAACATTTTGCAGTCGAGCGAGAGCGCTTCCAGGCGCAACAAAGGAGTGAAGACGACCGCATAAGACTGGAGACCAGAGGCCTCCAGACAGAAGAGAACATTGAGAGAAGCCGCGCCGATGCACAGCACGCCGCCGCCAATGCACAGCACGCCGCCGCCAATGCACAGCGCGACGTCGCACATGCCCAGCGCGACGCCGCCAACGCACAGCGCGACGCTGCCCAGGCCAGCGCCAATGCGCAGCGCGACGTCGCCAATGCCCAGCGCGAAGCAGCGCGCGACGCAGCCCATGCCCAGCGCGAGGCAGAGCGCGACCGGCTGCAGGCGGAGCTGATGGACAAACTGGTTGCCATGGCGACACCCCCTCACTCCACACGGAGCTCTCAGAGATCGTCAAGACATGGGTCTAGGACACATTCCCCTACCCGACGAAGTGACCCGGGACCCCGCCAACAGGAGGATCCTGTCCACGTCTCCGAACCCCTTCCCCAGCCGGTCCATAAGAGACCCAGCAACCGGGAAGAATCGGACCACGCCGAGAGACTGAACAGAAGACTCCAGGTCCTAGCAGAGGAAGAGGAGGAGGAAGAGGAGGAATGTCAAGCCGACCAGCAGCAACGTATTCTGGCCCAGGAGGCCCAGTACAGCCCCGACCAGCAGCAACGTACTCTGGACCAGGAGGTCTAGTACAGCCCAGAAGTCAGCCCCGAGGCCCTGCGCTACAAACCCCCGACTCAACTCACGGGTGAGTTTGACGCACCGCCAGCCCCGAGGGACAGCACCTGGGTACCCGACCTTCGGTACCCACCAAGTACCAGCCCAAGACGACACGCACGGGGAGACTCGCCTAGGAGGCCTCTTCCCCAACGCTCACCGATGTGCCAGTCATCCATGACATCGTACCTTGGCGCACCGACGTTTCCAGACTTCACCCATGAGAACCGAGCACAGTACACGGAGCTACGGATGTGCTTAGAGACAATGATGGTTGATGTAGCTGATGAACGCCACAAGTATGCTACCCTATTGAAGCACCTCAAGGTGCCCCGAGCGCACAATATAGCGCTGGCCTATGCCAACTCTACTACCCCATACACAGCGGCTCTAGCAGCACTCGACCAACGGTATGGACGCGTATGGGACTATGTGATACAGGAGATAAGAGACATTGACCGTCTCCCCCCAGCCAGAGACAACAGAGCGCTAGATGACCTGTCTATCAAGGTACAGTCCCTGGTAGGGATGCTGGGGTCCCAAAAGGAAAAGGGTATCTACGAACTGTACGCTAACTCTAACGTAGAGAGGATATTAGAGAAGCTCCCTCCCGCCCGACAAGAGCGCTTCAGGCGGCAGAGAGACTACCGCGACCCCAACGGTCCAGAGGCATCCCTCCTAGACCTATCTGAGTTCCTCGCTAGGGAGGTCAGTAGCCTACGACTCGACACGTTCGTATGGAGTGGACCAAGCCCAAGACTCGGACCTCGGGGACAAACGGATAACCGCCGGTTGGTGACCGTTATGCACCAAGCCGAATCAGTACCACACAAGAACCACAACACCCCCTCGACGAAAGAGGACCAGTGGAAGATTGAGTGCCAGTACTGTGAGGGAGAACATCGGCTGTATCAGTGCGAAGATTTCAAGAAGCTGACCACGGATGATGTGAGTCAGTGGGTCAAGGACCACCGCCGCTGCTTCCGCTGCGCGCGCAGCCACCTAGCAGCTGAGTGCCGCCTGAAAAAGAAGTGCATCAGGTGCGGTGGCACCCACCTGGAGGTCCTGCATGACATCAACAGGCGTCAGCCAGGACAACAGAGCGGGCCCGTCGCGGTGATGTACCATGCCGAGGCGGTGGCACCAGCACCAAAGTTCCACCAGACCGCTCCCTGGTGTCCCGACTGCTACGGCAGACACTGGGAGCCACGGTGCGACTCGCACCATATAGATTCTACGTCACCACCCACAGGAGTGCTCCACATTGACCAGCATAGCGGGACCCCCCGTGTGCTCCTCAAAGTGGTCAGAGTGCTCCTGAGCTACGAGGACAAGGTCCTGGACACTTACGCCGTCCTGGACGATGGGTCTGAAAAGACTCTCCTCCTCGCTTCCGCAGCAGCCCAGTTGGGCCTGCGAGGTGTCAAAGATACAATGACCATACGCACCATCAGAAGGGACCAGAAGACCATAACGGGTGAAAAGGTCTCCTTCAAGATAGCAGCGGTGGACCAGCCCGAGAAGCAGTATAGTATAACTAACGTCTTCACCAGCCACGACATAGGCCTGTCTCAGTACACCTACCCCATCCCACAGCTGATGGCTAAGTATGTGCAC
This sequence comes from Notolepis coatsorum, assembly GCF_963971535.1. NCBI lineage: Eukaryota > Metazoa > Chordata > Actinopteri > Aulopiformes > Paralepididae > Notolepis > Notolepis coatsorum. The sequence goes on along the minus strand of NC_140171.1, from coordinate 149,681,757 downwards.
CTACGTCAACTACCTATACCGCTTATCGACGGCGCCACACCGACCCTGCTCATCGGCTCCGACCACGCGGACCTCATTCTCCCAATTGGGGCGGCCCACGTCGGACCCAAAGGATGCCCAGTCGCGGTTCAGACCCGACTGGGATGGACGCTCCAGGGCCCCCTCTACGGACTTGACAGTCAACCCACGTCTACACGCTGCCTACACACAGAGAACCGCCTACCCCACTGCTGTGGGATCTACACATTCCCGTGGGGACATCACTCGAGCCCGTCTCTGTCGGAGCAGAGACTCTACGGCTTCATCAGCGCGGCGCGCACCCTGGGACCAGGCTGCCTTTCCCCGCTGACACAGGGGTGATATCGCCTCTGTGGAGCCATTGACCTTCATAGAGCATTGCCTCCCCCTGCTGGCTTACAACCGGTAGTACACCCCTTCCCAGAGTCCAATAGAGAATTCCTAATATTCAGTATTGACTTGCCTACGCACATTCTTTGCCTTACAAGTGCATTCAAATGATAAATGTAATTGTTGTGAAGGATCAGATTAAACCGAATATGTATATTTATTTATATATATATATTTAATTGTATTTGTATATCGTTTGATATCCCCTGTATATTCCTTGTACAATATGCATTGAATATCCCCGTTTCTACTAAACAGCCCATAATAGTTTCATTCTACCATTGGACTAGAACCTGGCGCCAGGTTGCCATACCCCTAGGTTCAAGTTCAATCGTGCCGCCTAACATGTCGAGGCAGCCCCCGGTTCCGCGCAGTAATATGCCGGGCAAAATACGTGTGGTACTATTTGTTCATAGCGCATATATATATGACGCTCGTAAAGTAGAACTTTCTTTTAGTCCAGTTCTTTACCCTCCAACAGAGTGACAGACGCAAAAGCCTCCCCACGAAGCACGTGCGGTGTAGTAGGGCCTACTTGGCCCAGAATAGGCATTGAGACATCGTGTAGATTAATAGTTGAATGGTCATAGTTTGGCACCATACCGTCGAGTTGGACGTATTCTATTAAGCTAATAATAGTCTATTTATGTATGGTGCATCGTTCGGTTCGAGTTCTACAGTTATCAGTACCCCCATCGTTCCTGACGTTATCTGGACGCTTATCCAGGCTGGTTAGACCCCTAGTGGTGATTGCATCCGAGGAGCTCCGGGTCAAGAGCGACTGGACCTGTATATTGGATTACTCTACCCGACGACGGCGAGCCTTCCACGGCTCTTGGATTATGCTTTATGTGCTTTGATTATTCCATGGATAAAGGCCAACACTGTCGAGTGTTGGAATTACCCCCCGGAGAGGACTACAGGTGAGGCGGCGCTCTACACGTGAGGTCGCACCACGTCTCTCCGTTGTGGACCGGCAGATACCGTTCCACAGAGGGTCCAGCTGTGTTCGTCTACGGCCCCAGGTTCTGTGGGCACTGGGTCTAAGACTTTGGATTCTCCCAAGACACCGTCGGCCAGATGGGATACCGCCAGCGACTTCTCTAACCCCCCCCCTCCTACTGTCTTACAACCAGCGGGACCCCCCCCCCCCCTTAGTGTATCCAGCTATAATTATTTAAGTACTATCGCCATCGTTTCCTAAATATTCCAGGTTGTATACTTACTCCCTGCGCAACCAGAGATTGGACATTCAATGTTGATTTACCTACGAATACTCATTTGCCATAAAAGTGCATGCTTAACATTTCAAATCATAAATGTAATTAAGTGAATATTGTGTACACCCTTTGCTGTATTAAATATTCGATTTGGTCCATTTGTGTTGGTTCGTTTCATCAGGTGGGAAAGTGTTCATCATACTTATATCTTGTACTGGGTGGCCAGAAGTTAAAGTACATGAGGTAGTGGTATTAAATATCATATCTAACAATACAGTCAGGGAATTGTACCCCTCAGCTACAATTGGTCCTTCGAGCCGGATGGTAACTAGTGTAATATTAATATAGTGTTATTAATATCGAAATGGCCTATGATGAACACTCCACGAAACGATCCTCCTAACCTAGAATGCCCGCGGCGCAGACGACAGACACCTCAGTACTTAGAGGCTTACACTGTCAGTCAACTACCTAGCCTTCGACAAACGGTAAACGTAGTAAAAGTAGAAAGTAAAATTATGTCTGACCTTAACGACCAGGTTTCCCCGACCACAGAGGCCCTAGTAGGTCCTAATGTAACTGACCAAGCCCACGGTGGAGACCAGGAGGGAATTGACATGCCTTTACCCCCCGCCACTACTAAAGAAGTAGTCCCCGACACGCCCCGGGAGGAAGACAACCCTACAGAGAGGGAACTCTGCACGGAAGAAGAAGAGGAGAGCGCCGAGGAACTAGAGCTCCAGGACTCCCCAACGAGTACCCCCAGGAGCGGTTCACGCAAGAGCGGCTCACCTCCACTACCGCCTTCCCCCAGCGAAGCGGAGAGGATACTACAACAGGCGTTCCTCGTCAGCCTGACAGCCTCTACCAAACGCGATCGGCTCCAAGCACAGACGCTTAGCGAGCGCGAACGTCTCCAAGCCCAGGCGACCAGCGAGCGCGAACACCTCCAAGCACAGCAACGGAGCGAAGAACAGCGCACAAGTCTGGAGATGAGACGCTTCCAGATGGAAGAGAATATGGCAAGAGACCGCGCCGACGCCCAGTGCACCGCTGCCGGTGCCCAAAGAGACGCAGAGCGCGACAGACTACAAGCGCAACTAATAGAGCAGCTGATCAAAAGGACAACTCCCTCTCCCTCCGGCAGGGGCTCAAGGAACTCGTCGAGACAGCAGTCAAGAGCAGCGTCACCGCAACGAGCAAGCGACCCTGAACTTGACCAACAGACCGAGTCTAGACCCCCCGCAGACCCCCTTCCCATACCGGTCCAAGCGAGACCCAGCTACAAGGAAGGAGCGGCCTACACTGCGGAGAAGCTAAATAAACGATTACAAGATCTGGAAGATTTGATAGAAGAAGAAGAGGGAGAAGAGGAGAACCAAGCCCGACGACAGCACAGTACTCCACCGGACCAGGAGGTCCCATACAGTCCAGGCTATACCCCCGTGGCGCTGCGCTACAGACCCCCGACTCTATTTACGGGTGAGCACGACGCACGACCAGCCCCGAGGAACAGTACCTGGACCAGCGGGCCATGGTACCCTGCCAGTACCGGCCCACAGCGAGGCGCAAGAGGGGACTCGCCCAGGAGGTCTCTCCCCCAACGCTCGCCGATGTATTTGCCATCCACGGCATCATACAACGCCACACCATCAATCCCAGACTTCGTCTATGAGAGTCGAGCACAGTACACGGAGCTCCGGATGTGCTTAGAGACAATGCTGGCGGATGTCATTGATGAACACCACAAGTATGCAATATTATTGAAGCACCTGAAAGTACAGCGAGCACACAATATAGCGCTAGCCTATGCTACCTCCTCGACCCCATACACAGCGGCCCTTGCAGCGCTGGATCAAAGATATGGACGTATATGGGATTACGTAATCCAGGAGATAAGGCATATTGACCGCCTACCCCCAGCCACAGACAATCGCGCACTGGACGACCTGTCAATCAAAGTGAAGTCCCTGGTGGGGATGCTGGGAGCTCAACGGGAGAATGGCAGGCATGAGCTGTACGCCAACTCTAACGTTGAGAGGATTTTGGAGAAGCTGCCACCCGCAAGACAGGAGCGCTTTCGGCGGCAGAGGGACTACCGAGATCCCGACGGCCCCGAGCCATCCCTCCTTGATCTGGCCGACTTCCTGGCGAGAGAGGTCAGCAGCTTACGACTGGACACCTTCGGGCGGAGCACGCCAAGCTCCAGAGAGGGACCCAGGAGAATAAATGATGGAAGAAGATCGGTGACTGTCATGCACCAATCAGAGTCAGTACCGAGCAGTAAGAGTCACAGCACCCCCTCGAGGAAGGAGAAGTGGAAGATAGCGTGTCCCTACTGTGAGAAAGAACACTGGCTGTCACAATGTGACACATTCACAAAGATGAATGCAGAAGAAGTGAGCCAATGGATAAAGTCCAACCGGCGCTGTTATCGATGTGCGCGGCCCCACATGGCAGCCGAATGCCGCCTAAAGAAAAGGTGCAGCCGGTGCGATGGAGCCCATCTAGATATACTACACGATAGTAACGGAAGACGGCCTACACCTGCACCACGGAGCGGCACCAAGGCAAGTGTCATGTACATTGACCCCGCCAGCAGCAACGGAGCTCAAGTGCTCTTAAAGGTAGTCCGTGTGACATTGAGCTACCAGGATAAAGTCATGGACACTTACGCCGTCCTTGATGACGGGTCAGAGAAGACCCTTCTGCTCGCCTCCGCTGCGACTCAACTGGGACTGCGGGGGAGCAAGAACGAAATGACGATTCGGACAATAAGAAGAGATTTGAAGACGATAAAGGGCGAGAATGTCTCCTTCACTATCGCAGCCAACGGGCAGCCAGAGCGACAGTACAAGATCACAAATGCTTTCACCAGCCAAGAAATAGGACTCTCGCAGTACACCTACCCTGTCACCAAGTTGATGGATAAATATGTGCACCTGCGCCAATTACCTATCCCGCTCATAAACGGCGCTACCCCGACCCTGTTGATAGGCTCCGACCATGCAGAACTCATAGTCCCGATTGACCGGGTCCACACCGGTCCCCGAGGCTGTCCTGCAGCCGTCGAGACCCGCTTAGGATGGACATTACAAGGCCCCCTCGCTAAATCTCTCAACCGAACCGCAGCCACTAGCTACTTCCACTCCCGAACAACAGAAGAAGACACCACTCTCCTGCAGCATGTCGAGAGGCTATGGACCCTAGAGACAATGCCCTTTAAGAACGAAAAGAAAGACATTCGCTCTAAAGAAGACATTTACGCCATCCACCTACTCGAGCAGGGGACAAAGAGAGTCACAGTCGGCGGAGTGATGAGATACGCAACTCCACTCCTGAGGAGAGAGGGAATGCCCCCCTTTCACGCAAAGAAAGACGCCACGGAGCGCTATCTACTGAACACAGAGCGGCGCCTCGCCAAAGACCCCGCTCAACAGAGTGTGTACCGAGCTGAGATTGAGAAGCTAATCACAGCGGGACACGTAACAAAGATTGACATTAAAGAGGCCGATCAGACGACCGAATCATGGTACGTGCCGCATCACAAGGTCCATCACAATGGCAAGGATCGCATTGTGTTTAACTGCAGCTACCAGATCGGATCCCAAAATCTGAATAAAGAGCTTTTGCCCGGCCCCACACTCGGCCCCTCCCTACTAGGCGTGCTACTGCGCTTCCGCCAGGACAAGGTGGCTATAAGCGGGGATATCAAAGGGATGTTCTTGCAAGTGAGACTAGTAGAGGAGGACAAGCCTCTGCTACGGTTCCTATGGAGAGAGAAGCTCGGAGATGAGAACCCATCCATCTACCAGTGGGAAGTACTCCCCTTCGGAACCACATGCAGCCCGTGCTGTGCTACATTTGCACTACAGAAACACGTCACAGAGGACCCAGCAGCAGGTGAAGAGGTCCAACACAGTGTGAAGAACAGTTTCTACGTAGACAACTGTCTACAAAGCGTCTCGACTCAAGAAGAAGCCGAGGCTCTCCTAATCAAGTTACGCGCCTCCCTAATCAAAGGAGGCTTTGATCTCAGGCAGTGGGCCAGCAGTGACCCGCACGTATTGCGCAGCCTCTCCTCCGCAGACAAGGCTGCCAGCAGCGAGACCTGGATGGCGACAATCCCAGGAGAAGCCCAAGAAATGACACTAGGATTAGTCTGGCGCTTCAAAACAGACTCGCTCCACTATAGACACAAACCCTTGGCTCCAGAGCAAGGAAGGTCGGCGGCGATACCGACCACCAGACGGAGTGTGTACAGAACACTCGCCAGACAATATGACCCGCTGGGATGTATTCTACCTTACACCACCAGGGCAAAGATGATTGTACGAGCACTATGGGACAAGGACCAGGGCTGGGACGACCCAATACCCGCACACCTTGCCTCAACATGGAGAGAGTGGGAGACGGAACTCCGCTCACTCCCAGGTGTCAACATACGCCGCAGCTACTTCCCATCCACAGTGAGGCCAGAGACATGCGAGATTGAGCTACACGTCTTCAGCGATGCCTCCGAAGTAGCCTACGGATCGGTTGCTTATTTGCGTGCCCAAGAGATGGGAGGAGAGATACACACTGCTTTCATACTGGCCCGCTCAAGGATAGCCCCACGTAAGCAACAATCTATCCCACGTCTAGAGCTCTGCGCAGCCCTCGCAGGAGCGCATCTAGCCACGTTAATCCAACGTGAACTCACCATTCCGGTGCATAGAACAATCTTGTGGTCAGATTCCACGACAGTACTCACATGGATTAAGTCTGATTCGTGCAGATACAAAGTCTTCGTGGGAGTCAGAGTCACCGAGATTCAGGAACTAACAGAAGAAGCAAGCTGGAGATATGTGGATACCAAACACAACCCAGCTGACGTCATCACCCGGGGAATGTCCCTGGATGACCTAACCCGTCACAACATCTACAGTGACGGACCAGCATTCCTCCAGCTCCCGGAAGGAGATTGGCCTACGCCCACCCCGAGGGAAGCAAGTAGAGAGGAGGCTGAGAACAAGAAGCCTATGTTCTGTGGACTGAGCACTGTCGCCTCCACAGACCCGAACATAGATGACTGCATTACCCTAGAGAGTGCGCAACAAAGGACATTCCTGCGGCACCACCCAGAGATTCAGTCCACCACTGACATGTCAGCAGCTGACTACGAAGAAGCAGAACTTCTTCTACTACAACGAGCCCAGAGAGACTCGTTCCCCGATGAGCTAGACTGTCTACAGGGAGGAAACCCCGTCCCATCAGACAGCAGACTGATTCACCTGGCACCAGAGAGTGACGCACATAATCTCATCAGAGTGGGTGGTCGCCTGCGGAGAGCCCCCGATCTACCAGATGACATTAAGCACCCGATCGTCTTGAACAGCCGACACAAGGTCACAGAGCTGATCATAAAGAAATACGACGAGGATGTGCACCACGCCGGAGCAGAGAGAGTCTTCGCGGAGATCAGACGTCGTTATTGGATATTACAAGGGAGAGAAGCAGTACGGCGCTTCCAGCAAACCTGTCTAGACTGCCGTAAGTGGCGCGCGCAGCCCAGCATACCACGGATGGCTGACCTACCCCCCTGTCGCCTCCGAATCGGCGACAAGCCATTCCACTCCACAGGCATGGACTGTTTTAGCCCGTTGTATATAAAAGGAGGAAGAGGCACCGAGAAGCGGTGGGGTATTGTATTCAAATGCATGACCACCAGAGCGATACATATCGAGCTCCTTCCGACCATGAGCACAGACTCATTCCTTATGGCCTTCCGGAGATTCATATCACGGAAAGGACAACCGTCTACATTGTTGTCTGATCACGGGACCAACTTCAAAGGCGGAGAAAGAGAGCTGAGAGAGAGCTTCCAAGCTATGGGCCCAGAACTTAAGACCCACCTCGCTCCAGCCCAGGTTGACTTCCAGTTTAATCCCCCGAACGCACCCCACTTCGGTGGAACCTGGGAACGAGAAGTACGTTCTATAAAGACAGCCCTGTATGCCGTACTCGGAGCCCAGACTGTGGCAGAGGAAGTCCTAATGACAGTCCTCACGGAGATCGAGGGAGTATTGAACTCCAAACCCCTCGGTTACGTCTCCAGTGATGTAGCAGATGTCGACCCAGTCACCCCCAACACACTCCTAATGGGGCGGCTGGACCCCGCGCTACCCCAGACAATGTACAGGCCCGAAGAAGCGAACGGCCGAAGAATGTGGAGGTACAGCCAAGTACTAGCTGACAAGTTTTGGAGCAGCTTCCTACTTCACTACCTACCGTCTCTACAGACCCGCCAGAAGTGGGTAAAAGAGAGAGACAATTTGACAGAAGGAACAGTCGTCATGATAGTTGACCAGTCACTCCCCAGAGCTATGTGGCCGGCTGGCCGCGTAAGCAAAGTGATCACCGGTGCCGATGGCAAGGTCCGAGCAGCTGAAGTACTCGTCCAAGGGCGCACCTACACACGGCCCGTGGCGAGGCTCATAGAACTGCCCCGACTCCCAGATACTATCGATGATGACCATGACCCTATGACTTTGTGAGTTGACTGACCCTTACAGCGGACCTTGAGTGGAAGACAGTGCGGTTAATCTGTCTCTGCTTAGCTAATTAGGTGGGACTAATTAGGGGGCGGCTGTTGTGAAGGATCAGATTAAACCGAATATGTATATTTATTTATATATATATATTTAATTGTATTTGTATATCGTTTGATATCCCCTGTATATTCCTTGTACAATATGCATTGAATATCCCCGTTTCTACTAAACAGCCCATAATAGTTTCATTCTACCATTGGACTAGAACCTGGCGCCAGGTTGCCATACCCCTAGGTTCAAGTTCAATCGTGCCGCCTAACATGTCGAGGCAGCCCCCGGTTCCGCGCAGTAATATGCCGGGCGAAATACGTGTGGTACTATTTGTTCATAGCGCATATATATATGACGCTCGTAAAGTAGAACTTTCTTTTAGTCCAGTTCTTTACCCTCCAACAGAGTGACAGACGCAAAAGCCTCCCCACGAAGCACGTGCGGTGTAGTAGGGCCTACTTGGCCCAGAATAGGCATTGAGACATCGTGTAGATTAATAGTTGAATGGTCATAGTTTGGCACCATACCGTCGAGTTGGACGTATTCTATTAAGCTAATAATAGTCTATTTATGTATGGTGCATCGTTCGGTTCGAGTTCTACAGTTATCAGTACCCCCATCGTTCCTGACGTTATCTGGACGCTTATCCAGGCTGGTCAGACCCCTAGTGGTGATTGCATCCGAGGAGCTCCGGGTCAAGAGCGACTGGACCTGTATATTGGATTACTCTACCCGACGACGGCGAGCCTTCCACGGCTCTTGGATTATGCTTTATGTGCTTTGATTATTCCATGGATAAAGGCCAACACTGTCGAGTGTTGGAATTACCCCCCCGAGAGGACTACAGGTGAGGCGGCGCTCTACACGTGAGGTCGCACCACGTCTCTCCGTTGTGGACCGGCAGATACCGTTCCACAGAGGGTCCAGCTGTGTTCGTCTACGGCCCCAGGTTCTGTGGGCACTGGGTCTAAGACTTTGGATTCTCCCAAGACACCGTCGGCCAGATGGGATACCGCCAGCGACTTCTCTAACCCCCCCCCTCCTACTGTCTTACAACCAGCGGGACCCCCCCCCCCCCCCCCCCTTAGTGTATCCAGCTATAATTATTTAAGTACTATCGCTATCGTTTCCTAAATATTCCAGGTTGTATACTTACTCCCTGCGCAACCAGAGATTGGACATTCAATGTTGATTTACCTACGAATACTCATTTGCCATAAAAGTGCATGCTTAACATTTCAAATCATAAATGTAATTAAGTGAATATTGTGTACACCCTTTGCTGTATTAAATATTCGATTTGGTCCATTTGTGTTGGTTCGTTTCATCAGGTGGGAAAGTGTTCATCATACTTATATCTTGTACTGGGTGGCCAGAAGTTAAAGTACATGAGGTAGTGGTATTAAATATCATATCTAACAATACAGTCAGGGAATTGTACCCCTCAGCTACAGTAATAATACCTTTTGATGTAATAAATATTCTAAACGAGTATTTGTGTGGAAACCGTGTTATTGTGGAGAAGTTCTTATCATATACCTGTGTACGGTATTGGCCAGTAATGTACATAAGACGGTAGTAGTTTAATGATACTAATACTTGATTAATACAGTCAGGGAATTGTACCCCTCAGTTACACTGACCCTTCACCTTTTGTGGTGGAAACATACTTTATTATAAACATCATGAGTATCATGATGAGACATCAATGAATGAATGAATGAATGAAAACTTTATTTAACAGATTGCAGAATGGGTACAATACAGTACGGCTCAATACACAATTGTTAAGGGGATGCAGACCTGAGAAAGACGTTTGTCTTGTTTCCATCAGGGTCCCCCATTTTCAATTCATATAGACATTTATGACACACAATATCATGACATTTATGGCATAGGGACATATAGGTATTTAGTACTGATACATTTGTGACATAAACGGTATTCAAATATACAGTACTGTTACCCCTAGATCCTGACAGAGTATATACATATGATGGGGAGGGGACTGTACATTAGGAGGGGGTGGGTGGGTGGGAGAGAAATATACATATGGTGGGGTGGAGACTGTACATTTGGAGGGGGTGGGTGGGTGGGAGAGAAATATACATAAGGCGGGGAGGGAATATATACATGCGGTGGGGAGGAGACTGTCTATTAGGAGGTGGTGGGGGGTTTGGGCATTTACGGTGGCCAGTTTCGAATTGCAGCCTCCCGTAGGTGCTCTTTAAGAGCGGTTTTGAATGTGGGTAGGGATTCACATTCCTTTACAGCTTTGGGTAGGGCGTTCCACATTGATGTGGCATAATTTGCGAAACGTGTTTAGTCCCTTGTTTGAGCCAAATCTGGGTTTAACATGATTTGTTGAGCTTCCTCTGGTGTAGTGGTTGTGGTATTCACTGACCTTTGGGAAGTATTTTGACATGTACATGGGTACCTTAGTCGTATAGTGTATCTTGTAGACCAGGCCCATTGCAAGTTGCTGTACTCTGTCGTCTACTCTAAGCCATCCTAGGTTGTCAAAGTGGGCAGGGGTGAGGTGGGTTCTGGGGGTAAGGTCAAGTAGTAGTCTGACCAGTTTGTTTTGTGATGTTTGTAATCTTGTTTTTAGCGCCTTTGAGGTGCTTTGGTACCATGAGGTGCACGCATAGTCGTAGTACCCTTGAATGAGTGCTCCTGCCAGAGTCTTCAGGGTATTCTTGTTTACCAGAGAGGAGATCCGGTACAAGAATCTAGTTCGTTGGTTGACTTTTTTTTATTACATTGGATGCCATTTTGTCACAGGAAAGATTTGCCTCTAGGATGGAACCCAGGTAGGTAATTTCGTCTTTCCTTGTGACAATATTGTCACCCACTGTAACTGAGAAGCCGTCGCTCTTGCTGAGTTTGTTATTTGAACCGAAGAGAATGGACTCTGTTTTGCCCATGTGTAATGATAGTTTGTTATCAGCGAGACATATGCAGATTTTGCCTAGTTCCGAGCTGAGGGTTTTTTCAACCTGCAACTTGTTCTTGTCAGAGACCAGCAGGGCTGAGTCGTCCGCAAACAGGAACAAGTTGCAGTCACAGGCTGACGACATGTAATTTGCATAAATTAGGAACAGTAGCGGTCCTAGTATGCTTCCTTGTGGAACACCACAGCTCACTGTGAGGGGGGGGGGGGGGGGGTAGGGTACCATTTACCTCCACCATCTGTTCTCTCCCCTCCAGGTAGGATTGCATCCAGCTCACTGATAAACTATCAAAACCAATTGCTTTTAGCTTGTCAATCAGAATGGAGTGATTGACAGTGTCGAAGGCCTTTTGTAGGTCCAGCATGACCATGCCGCAGTATTTGCCCGCGTCCACCTCTTGTTTGATGTGGTCGTTCAAATAGAGGAGGCATGTGTCAGTGGAGTGGGACGTTCTGAAGCCAGATTGGAATTCGTAGATTAGATTTTTTTCCGCCAGGTACTTTTCGACCTGTTCGTAGACTATTTTCTCCATGACTTTCGAGATGGAGGTAAGAATAGAAACAGGGCGGTAGTTGCCTGGGTCTAATTTGCTGCCCTTTTTGTGCAGAGGGGTCACTCTCACAATTTTGAAGTCCTTGGGGACGTGTCCGTGTTTTATAGAGAGGTTTATTATGTGTGTGATGACTGGGGTGATGGCGGCTGCTGAGTCTCTAAGGAATTTGGAGGGGATGTTGTCATGGCCAGTGGCCTTGTTCGGTTGGAGGGCGCTCAGTTTATTGAGTACCTCATCTGTAGTTACCATTTCCAGTTTGAAATCGTCTTTGTGGACGCCTAGGTTCTTGTAGTATGCTGCTATGTGTTCTACCCCATACTGCCCTGTACAATATGCATTAGTATATATTCATTTAACTCCGTGGCTCGTGCAGTCTCTTAATTAAGCCTATTGACTCCACGTCCCGCCGGTTATTTCTGTCACCGTGAACCGTTCATAAGTCCCTCTATAGTGTGCGCCCGCGTCACACTGCGTGGCCTACAGTAGTATCAGCACCGTGGACAGCGCCCCCTCTCCCCGTCCCCGCTCACTCACGGTACAGGTAGTCGTTTGCGGCCTCCAGTTCCATCCACCACCATGGTCCCGACACGTGCTGAAAACTCCAAGTCCCGTCAGGCACCGCGAGGCACGGGGGACCGGGCGTAAGAAACTCGCCGAAGCCCCCATTCTTGAAAAAGCGATACGCTTGGAAGCGGAAAGAGAGAGGCGACAGCTCCTTACGTCAAAATCGTGTTAGTGGAGATATTATCCACAGAAAAGGGATTCTGTGTGTTCTTACTTTACCACAATTTATATTTTTCTAGCCTTTATTGTGGTCGGCTGTCGGTCGTGTCCGCTCCATGTCGCGGTCCTTCTACAGGTGCACTGTGCGTAAAAGACGAGGATTTATGCGCGCAGAGTGTTCGGCTTTGAATGGGAATTGACACACAGTGATACATCGGCGCTACTATAATCTCTTGATTTCAACTGGAATAAGCACAAAGCAAATATTGCAAGAAGGTCGATGTCAATAATAGGAATCGATCTGTGAAGACAGTCACCACGTCCTGCTCCACCCGAGGGCTTACTTTGGTCCACCAGCGGATTTAAGCGTAATTCTGGCAGCTTTTCATATCGTCATTTGGAATAATTGTATTGGAGCTCCGATCGGAATCACTATTACACTATCCTATATGGTGCGCCCTGCATAACGTTATGGTTATGAATAGTAGGCCTAATTGCGAATAGTAGGCTAGTCTAGGTTATTATTAGTAGCCTATTGAGCCTTGGAGACACAGTGGCCTAATACCCGATACATCTCAACGGAGTGCAGTGGCTTATTATACCTGCTGTCATTTCAGTCATGGTTTCAGTTCAAAAAGCCCTTTGATTGCAAATGATTTGTCCCCTATATTATTAAATATGACATTCAATGGACTAGAACTGGAATCATCAACATCACCTTGTCGATATAGCAAATGAGAACGAAATAGGCCATTTCGACATAAACGCATGTGCAAATGGATGTTTGCTGAATATGCTATTATGTCATCAAACGATTGACAATATTCTGGTGCATCCTCTGAATTCGCCTGGTGGTGTCTGTCATCCACAGACTTTCCTATATAGACATCATTATTTTTTAGGTGGAAATCACTAGAGAGTTGATGGGACGTCACCTCTTCAAAAAGACTTGAGATCTGAGCTGCTATATCCTCGAACAGTTGTGATTATTATTACCAGGCATGTCGGACAAGACCGCCCCGCGCTGCCAGCTGCGGCTGGAGTGGATCCACGGGTACCGGGGCCACCAGTGCCGCAACAATCTCTACTACACCGCGGGGAAGGAGGTCGTGTACTTCGTGGCGGGAGTGGGTGTCGTGTACAACACCAGAGAACACACGCAGAAGTTCTACTTGGGACACAATGATGATATTATCAGGTAAGTCACCTGATTGATTGATTGATTGATACATTGTACATTGGAGGTGGGGGGGGGGGGGGGGACACTGTACACTGTACATTGGAATACTGACAAAGCCAAACTTGGTAATTTACTGTACAACTGGGTTAGGACATGGCCAGTTTCGAAATGCAGTCTCCCGTAGGTGTTCTTTGAGAGTGTTTTTGAAAGTGGGTAGTGATTCACATTCCTTTACAGCTTTGGGTAGGGCGTTCCACATTGATGTGGCATAATTGCTAAACGTGTTTAGTCCCTTGTTTGAGCCGAATCTGGGTTTAACATGATTTGTGGAGCTCCCTCTGGTGTTGTGATCGTGGTATTCACTGACCTTTGGGAAGTATTTTGACATGTACATGGGTACCTTGGTCGCGTAGTGTATCTTGTAGACCAGGCCCATTGCAAGTTGCTGTACTCTGTCGTCTACTCTAAGCCATCCTGCGGTCTTTATACTAGGATAATGTGTGAAATGATGTGCAACATATCAGTATTGTTTTTTTTTGTGAAGTGCCCCTTTATAAGCCTATATTAAAAGCTGCTGCTCTGTGAGGAACAAACGGGTGATACAATTATTGAACCCACTCAGGTGTATTTTATTTTTTTCTATTTCTTGATGTTTTCTCAGAATTGTAATGTTAGATGTTTACCTCGATAGCTTTTGGCGGCCAACAGCCGCTGTGACATCACTACAATGTTCACTCGTCTAACTGCTAATGTAGGCTGGACTCCAAGGAAAGTCTTTCAGGAGGTAGGTGTAGAGCCTGACTCCATCAGAAGACAGGGATCTAATAAAAGTCTTTCAGGAGGTAGGTGTATAGACTGACTCCATCAGAAGACAGGGATCTAATAAAAGTCTCAGGAGGTAGGTGTATAGACTGACTCCATCAGAAGACAGGGATCTAATAAAAGTCTTTCAGGAGGTAGGTGTATAGACTGACTCCATCAGAAGACAGGGATCTAATAAAAGTCTTTCAGGAGGTAGGTGTATAGACTGACTCCATCAGAAGACAGGGATCTAATAAAAGTCTTTCAGGAGGTAGGTGTATAGACTGACTCCATCAGAAGACAGGGATCTAATAAAAGTCTTTCAGGAGGTAGGTGTATAGCTTGTCTGACTCCATCAGAAGAGAAGAATCTAATAAACGTCTTTCAGGAGGTAGGTGTATAGCCTGTCTGACTCTCTCAGAAGACATGTGGGATCTGGGGGCGGCTGGGTAGCACAGTGGAGAAAGCACTCGCCTACCACCGTAGAGACACTGGGATCGAATCCAGCTGTCAGCGGTACCTCCGGCTTGGTCAGTCGTCCATACTAACACAATTGGCAGTGTTAGCGGGTGGGAAGCCGGTGGGGTGTGTGTCCTGGTCGTTGTAAACAGCGACTCCTACTGGTCGGTCAGGGTGCCTGTTCAGCAGGGAAGGGATCTGGGGGAAATAGCGTGAACCTCCGAGCGCGTTACGTTCCCCCAGTGAGAGTCCTCGCTGTCAGGTGAAAAGAAGCGGCTGGCTGACTCCACATGTATCGGAGGAGGCATGTGGTAGTTCTACACCCTCCCTAGGCCGACAGTGGGGCAATGCGCGCAACGACCAGGAAGGGAATTGGCATAATGACTAAATTGGGATGGGAGAAAAAAATACAGAAAAAGTGAGAACAAAAAATATTTAAAAAAAAAGAAAGAAGAGAGGAATCTAATAAAAGTCCCAGGAGGTAGGTGTATAGCCTGCCTGACTCTCTCAGAAGAGAGGAATCTAATAAAAGTCAGAGAAGATATTTAGTATTTTTTTCTCTTGGCATATAGTGAGTGAGTGAGTGAGTGAGTGAGTGAGTGAGTGAGTGAGTGAGTGAGTGAGTGAGTGAGTGAGTGAGTGAGTGAGTGAGTGAGTGAGTGGGTGGGTGGGTGGGTGGGTGGGTGAGTGAGTGAGTGAGTGAGTGAGTGAGTGAGTGAGTGAGTGAGTGAGTGAGTGAGTGAGTGAGTGAGTGAGTGAGTGAGTGAGTGAGTGAGTGAGTGAGTGAGTGAGTGGGTGGGTGGGTGGGTGGGTGGGTGGGTGGGTGGGTGAGTGAGTGAGTGAGTGAGTGAGTGAGTGAGTGAGTGAGTGAGTGAGTGAGTGAGTGAGTGAGTGAGTGAGTGAGTGAGTGAGTGAGCTTGTTGATGAGTGTGCAGACGTGGATGACTCTTCTGCTAATGAATGGGTGAATGGATGACCCCACCTCTTCTGCTAATGAATGGGTGAATGGATGACCCCACCTCTTCTGCTAATGAATGGGTGAATGGATGACCCCACCTCTTCTGCTAATGAATGGGTGAATGGATGACGCCACCTCTTCTGCTAATGAATGGGTGAATGGATGACGCCACCTCTTCTGCTAATGAATGGGTGAATGGATGACCCCACCTATTCTGCTAATGAATGGGTGAATGGATGACGCCACCTCTTCTGCTAATGAATGGGTGAATGGGCTCCAGGTGCTAATTCAGCTTCTAAAAGACAATGCAAAATATAACATAACCTCTTTTAACAGGCGGGCCATATTTTTTTACTTGAACTTGGGGACTGCATACTTTTTTTTGCAAAGCTTATCTTTATACTTATAGCACATGCATGAGCCTGGTCTCTTTTGAAAGATAACATTCTGAAGTTACTAATGCAAAAAAGGAAAATCACTTTTAATGCTAATGAAATGGAGTAACAGAGGTCTGAACTTGAGTTGAACTTGAACTTGTGTACTCAAATTCTTCTGTAGTGGTTGCAAAAAAAAAAAAAAAAAAAAGTATAAACTGGAAAACACCATGGCCCTCATTTATCAATGGTGCGTACGCACAGATATGTGCGTAACACCCGTGCGTACGATAATTTCTAAGCAAAGTGTGGGACTTATCAATTTTTACATGAAATAAAGTTAGTTGCAAAAAATAGACTAATGTTTAAAATTGCAAGTCCCGCCCCTTTTCATTCAACTTCCCAAGATGCTCAGCTATTTATAGTAAATACCTGTAATTAGTGCATTCTCTTGTAATCAGAGGCAGTGCTGTAATCTCTTTTATTTTTCTCCCAAACTGTGCAATTTGCAACATTATGCCGCATTACGTTAGTACATGTACCACCATCTTATACTCAACTCATGCAAGACAAGCCACAGCGCTTGCAGGTCAATGAGTACTGTGGACTTTACACACACAGCATGCGCACACATAAACACACGAGCAGTGTGCGTGCATAGGGGTACAAGCACACACACACATTTCTGAATGGGCTTCATAACTTTGACAGATTTAGCTTCAGGTGTTCCCACAGGCTGTCTGTGACCTACTTCAATAATTACATAATTTACACTATTTGCATAGGATTAAAGAATTTACAGGAACATTTCATCCTGATTGCTTCCTATTGGTATGAAATATCTATCTATCTATCTATCTATCTATCTATCTATCTATCTATCTATCTATCTATCTATCTATCTATCTATCTATCTATCTATCTATCTATCTATCTATCTATCTATCTATCTATCTATCTATCTATCTATCTATCTATCTATCTATCTATCTATCTATCTATCTATCTATCTATCTATCTATCTATCTATCTATCTATCTATATTATAGTGATCATTCATACACGTGCACCATATTTCTGATGGTATTTGAGCTTAGCAATAGAATGATGTCATCTGCTGAGTGCTTGTTTCGTGGTCTTCATATAGTATTGTTGTTAGCTCATCTAAAGCACAGCTAGCATGAGTTCACATGGTCCAGCCAGAGGCAGTGACACAGGAAGTGCTCCTGGGGGTAGTGATGAGGGGCCATCGTGACCTCACTCTGCATGTGGGTCAAGACACTGTTGAAGCATAGAATTGAATAGAATAGGTCCTCAGGTTTAGTGTACATCCTAGACTTTCTCTATAGCATCAACATTGAAGGAGTTAGTAAAAACCCCAATCCAAATGATTTCTTTGACCATATGTGATTAGGCACAGACTTGAGGTCTTATCGAGCACTCTTCACATTTTTTCTTTTACATGATATGAAAGTACAGGTTCATACTAGGGATGCACCGATCCGACTTTTTCAGTCCCGATACCGATACCTGGGCTTTGGGTATCGGCCGATACCGAGCACCGATCCGATACCCCATTGTTCAATTACTGTAATAAACTGTGTGCCTCACTGTGTGGAAGAGACTGGGATCATTATTTTGTGCAAGGCAACATCAGGCTTGACTTAAAACATTACTTTCCTAACTTAGTGAAACTAAATGTAACAAATTAACACATTGATATAAATGTACTGAATTGTTATTTATTATTTAATTAATTATTATATAAAAAAAAAATCCGATATATATATATATTTTTTTCCCGATACCCGATCCAGCTGTTTTAGTCATATTGGGGCCGATATCCGATATCAATATCGGATCGGTGCATCCCTAGTTCATACATTCAAAATAAGCCATCACTTGTACAAATCGGGCGGATACGTTTCCATCTATGTCTTATGAACCATGATAACAACACAATACCCATTTCCGAGCCACAGGCATCAGACAATCTGGAGCCATTTCTCTTACAATGTATAGAGACTACTTTACCCAGAAATCAATGTAACCCCCCCCCCCCCACACACACACACACACACACACACACACACACACACACACACACACACACACACACACACACACACACACACACACACACACACACACCTTCTAGTCGGAGTGCAGTCGTGTGGCTTTGTTGTTCTGATGTGACCTCTCATACAGAGACTCAGAAGGAGCTTCTATCCCCAGGCCATCAGGACGCTCAATGACTCTATGCAACCCTAACATCCAGCTGCGTTCACTGAACACACACACTTACTTTAAACACTCACCTTTTTACTGTATGAAGCACAATCTCAGGAGGCTCATATGGAACCCAGCATCTTATTATAACCCAACTACAGGATAAAGGAAAATAGTCAAGAGACTGAGTAATCAAGATTCAATATTTTATTATCATTTTAAAATAAAGTACAAAATAGAGCTGGCTAGTGGCGGCTGGGCGGCGCAGCGGAGATTGCGCTCGTCACCAATGCAAGAGACTCCGGTCTCGAATCCGGGTGTCAGCATCGGCTGGGCGATTCTTGCTAAAATGTGAATCACGATTTTTCTCTCTAAGAATTGAGATCACGATTCTCTCACGATTTTTTTTTTTTTTTTTATAAAATCATTTAAAAAGTAAAGTAAAAAGTAAAAAAAAAAAAAAATAATAATAATAATAATTTAACAATATATATATATTTTTTTATAAAAAAATTGTCGTAACTTAGAAATGAGATTGCATAGGTCTATGAATCGAGATCGCGATTTTTTTCTCGATTAATTGCCCAGCCCTAGTCAGCATTGCCTCCGGCTTCGGCCGGCCGTCATACTGGCTCAATTGGCAGAGTCAGCGGGTGGAAGTCGATGGGTGGTAATCTGGACGTTGTAAACAGAAACTCCTACAGGTCGGTTGGGGGACGCCTGCACAGCAGAGACAGGAAATAGCGGGGGTAGTGTGAGCCTCCCACACGTTACACCTCGCCAATGAGAGTCCGCACTGGCAGGTGAAAAGATGTGAGGTGAAAGAAGAGGCTGCCTCCTCATGTACCGGAGGGGATACGTGATGCAAGGCTTCTATCCTCCCTACAACCGACCAGTGGGGGGCATATGCGAGCAACGTTCAAGACAGGGGAGGGGAGAATTGGAAACACGAAATTGGGATGGGAGAAAATAAGGACAAAAAAAATAAATAGAGCTGGCTCATGTTATAACTGTATTAACAATACCTCAGATATGTGCAAATTAATCAAATCAAATCAAATCAAATATAATTTATTTGTAAGGCCCGACAACACACGTTAATGTCCCCATGGGCCGGACACGTCTTCTTTAAACAAGTCAAGAAGAAACATCACAATAAATCAAGAACAACGCAAAAACACCATAAAGTCCAAAAGATTTCAAATAAATGCAACACTCCCAGACATACCCCACGCGAAGGTAAGGAGAAAAAATATGGCCTACTGTAACGGTGTGCTACAGAGGCCTTTCTTCATCATAATTGCTGGCACACTTAACACATTGAACGCCATAAGCTTCCCCCATCCTTCACTGTCTAGCGCCAGATTTTCGTGATATTTCATGATCTTTACGGAGCTATTGTATATTCTATATTATAGCTATGGAGACAATAGTATGGCTCATTTGACAGACAATATTGCTAGTCCAACATGTAAAAAATAGTTTATTTCTACACACTGTAGTTTGTAGTTTATTACACTAAACATAGTCCATTTCCAAGATAAGACATGCAGGGGTCATAGCAGCACATGGGGGGGGGTACAGGCAGGGTCAGGGGTCATTGCAGCACATGGGGGGAGGGGAGGTACAGGCAGGGTCAGGGGTCATAGCAGCACATGGGGGGGGGTACAGGCAGGGTCAGGGGTCATAGCAGCACAGGGGGGGGGGTACAGGCAGGGTCAGGGGTCATAGCAGCACATGGGGGGGGTACAGGCAGGGTCAGGGGTCATAGCAGCACAGGGGGGGGGGTACAGGCAGGGTCAAGGGGTCATAGCAGCACATGGGGGGGGGTACAGGCAGGGTCAGGGGTCATAGCAGCACATGGGGGGGGGGGGGGGTACAGGCAGGGTCAGGGGTCATTGCAGCACAGGGGGGGAGGGGAGGTACAGGCAGGGTCAGGGGTCATAGCAGCACATGGGGGGGGGGTACAGGCAGGGTCAGGGGTCATAGCAGCACATGGGGGGGGGTACAGGCAGGGTCAGGGGTCATAGCAGCACATGGGGGAGGGGAGGTACAGGCAGGGTCAGGGGTCATAGCAGCACATGGGGGGGGTACAGGCAGGGTCAGGGGTCATAGCAGCACATGGGGGGGGGGTACAGGCAGGGTCAGGGGTCATAGCAGCACAGGGGGGGAGGGGAGGTACAGGCAGGGTCAGGGGTCATAGCAGCACAGGGGGGGAGGGGAGGTACAGGCAGGGTCAGGGGTCATAGCAGCACAGGGGGGGAGTGGAGGTACAAACAGGGTCATATAAAGGACAATACAAATATATGAGAATAAATAAATATAAGAATAAAAGGTAAAGAACAAGATAAAATATGATTGAAAAAGAAACAGTAAGGATCTGGCCAGCCGAACAGGTGAGACATATGTTATTGTATATCCTTTTTTTTATTTTTGAATTATCTCAATTCCCAATCCCCCTCCTGGTCGTTGCGCAATCTACCCCCTACCATCGGTCTGGGAGGGCGGAGACTATCACATGCTTCCTCCGACACATGTGTAGCCAGCCCGCGTTTTCCTTAATGCCAAGCAAGCAGTGCAAAAATGCTTCCGCATTCGTCACCGCACGCCAGTGCGGTAAAGCGCCCTTCTTTTCAGGCCCCGCTTAGACAAATGCTACCGTGCGTGCACCGGCGGCGGCGTGCTCGCTCAGGTGCGTGCGTGCGCCGGCGTGCTCGCGCGAGGTGCCCGCGCATGCGCATGAGATCCCGCCTTGGTTCGACACGAGCGGAGCTCAATATATATAAGTCACCGCCCCTTATTCAGTATCTAGAAATAGCTCAATTGGCAAGGCCACATGGCTGTGGATCCTATGGCTCGTTTGCTGGCGAGTTCGAATCCCATCGAAAATATTTTTTAACGTGATTTTTTTTTAACGTGTATTCTTTCGCCGGTTAAGGTTAGGCATGGTTAAGGTTAAGGTTAAGGTTAGGCATTGTTTCGGAGTTGGTTAAGGTTAGAACGGTTAAGTTTAGGCGCTGTTAAGGAGCTGGTTAAGGTTAGAGTTTGTCAAAGAGAATGGCAATATAATTTCTATGGTTAAGGTTAGGCATGGTTAAGGTTAAGGTTAAGGTTAGGCATTGTTTCGGAGTTGGTTAAGGTTAGAACGGTTAAGTTTAGGCGCTGTTAAGGAGCTGGTTAAGGTTAGAGTTTGTCAAAGAGAATGGCAATAGACAGCCTATTTCCGCGCGACCTGGGCGCTGGGCGGCGGAAAATGAAAGGCGCATTACTGCACGCCACTACGGTAAATTTTTGCACTGCTTGCTTGGCATAAAGCTACACGCAGCCAGCCCACCGCTTCTTTTCACCTGGCAGCACGGACTCTCACTGGGAGAGTGTAACGTGTGGAAGGGTCACACTACCTCTCCTAGATCCTTCCCTTGCTGTGCAGGTGCCCCGACCGAACTGTAGGAGTCGCTGTTTACAACGACCAGGACCCACCCTCGCCGGGTTTCCCACCCTCGAACACTGCCAATTGTGTTAGTATGGACGGTCGGGCAACCCGGAAGCACCACAGCTGGATTCGATCCCACTGTCTCTGTGGTGGTAGACAGCCGCTTAGTCCGCTGCGCTACCCGGCCACCCATATGTTGTATATTCTATTGATAATAATTATTACACACTGCAGCCCACAAGTTCAAGTTCAAGTTTGCTTTTATTTGTCACGTATAAAGTACATGTACATTACAGTGAAATGCTTGGTTCTGTACAGATTCTATCCTAAGTCAGTCCACTCTGTACACCGTGCAATACTCCATATTGAGTCTTAGTCTACCCTTGGTGTAAGGAAACAGATTAAGTGGATGATCAATTAATATAAAGTATGTGTATACAAATAAGATCCAGGATGCTGGTAAATTAATTAAGTGATGATGTGTGAGTGAGTCCTTGTGCAAAGTGCGCTAGAGTCTGTGTAGAGTCAAACAGTTGTAACTTGTAACCAGGGCTTGACTTTTTGGCTCACCAGCCACTGTGGCTAGTGGTTTTACACACACACACACACACACACACACACACACACACACACACACACACACACACACACACACACACACACACACACACACACACACACACACACACACACACACACACACACACACACACACACACACACACACACACACACACACACACACACACACACACACACACACACACACACACACACACACACACACACACACACACACACACAATCCAAATATCCAGTTTGTTTTTATAGTGTAAAGTTTGGCTACTTGAGACAGAGAGGGAGAGAAACTCTCATTATGCGCGACACAAGTAAGAACGCACTACGTTCCGAGAGAGAGAGAGAGAGAGAGAGAGAGAGAGAGAGAGAGAGAGAGAGAGAGAGAGAGAGAGAGAGAGAGAGAGAGAGAGAGAGCGAGATACTCTTCACTATGACTCTAAAACGGTCTACCTGCCAAAGTGAGTACGCACTGCGTTCTGAGAGAGAAAGAGATTCTCATTACACACGACGCAAGTAAGAACGCACTGCGTTCCGAGAGAGAGAGAGAGAGAGAGAGAGAGAGAGAGAGAGAGAGAGAGAGAGAGAGAGAGAGAGAGAGAGAGAGAGAGAGAGACTCTTCACTATGACTCTAAAACGGTCTACCTGCCAAAGTGGCTGGTAAGAGTGATAGAGTTACACGCCACTGCCGAATTCTACCCGCATTTGGCGGGTGGTGGGTGTTAACACTTTCTGCGCCAATCACGTAATATTACATGTTTGCTCGCCAGCGGTTGAGCGTCAAACCGTCAAACGCAATATTACGTTTTTAGATCCGTTGATATTTTTCCTCTGATCCCCGTTCTAAATCACCATCCGGGTCATTCTAGCCATCCCTGGGTCGTTTGTATAAGTTGGAATTGCAATGCAGATCGAATATCACCAGGTGGCAGTATCGTCTGTGTCTGAACTGGAATTGCATTGGCGTGGATACACGTCTTACTTTATTATTTTTTTCTTTTGGTAGGGGCTCCTCCTCCTGCTTGAACAGAGATTCACATTGATCGCCTCGAAATTCCGTTGCCTAAGCGTATTTGACCATCGAAACGTGTATAGACATATACACTGGTAATTGCGATGGCGATGGGATCACTTGGAATTATTCTTTTTGGAATACCTTTTGGCTAAGGTAAGGTATATTCTATGTCTATTTTACCGAACCTGAAACGTGTTTTTCTAACATTTACATTTAGTAATTTAGCTGACGCTTTTATCCAAAGCGAGTCATCAGGAAGGGTACAACTCTATCAGCTGAGTAACAATGTTCATCAAAGTGTTGCGTGCTACAGTGTAGGTTAGTTTATTAGGACAAGTGCATGACAGTAAGGTTAGTTAGGGTTCGATTTTTATTTGGTTGAAGATAATGGTTGAAGAAGTGCGTCTTTAGTCGACGGCGAAAGATTGGACGGGTTTCGGCTGTCCTAACTGGGGTGGGTAGTTCATTCCACCATTGTGGGGCAAGGACTGAGAATAGGCGACTTCTCTTTGATGACCCTCCCGGAGCTTGGATAGGAGTAGGTCTGAGGCGGCCAGAAGATGCAGAGCGTAGGGGTCTTGAAGGTGTGTAGTTAGAGACCATTGACCGGAGGTAGGCGGGAGCAGTTCCCTTTGCCGCACGGTATGCTAGGTCGAGGGACTTGAAGAGGATTCGTGCAGCAATGGGGAGCCAGTGCAGGTCCCTAAGAAGTGGGGTGACATGGGCCGACTTTGGTAGGTTTGAGATCAGGCGGGCCGCTGCGTTCTGAATGAGTTGAAGAGGCTTGGTGGCAGTGTCCGGGAGGCCAGCAAGCAGTGCGTTGCAGTAGTCGAGGCGAGGAGTTGGGTGGCTTCTTTTGTCAGGAAGGGGCGAATCCTTCTGACGTTGCTCAGGAGGAATCTGTAGGTTCTGGTTGTCGCTGCGATGTGAGCAGAGAAGTTCAACTGGCCCTCGAGGACAACACAAAGGTTCTTGGCGGTCGGGGACACGGTCACAGCTGCATTCTCGACTGTGATGGAAAGGTCGTCAGGGGGGAGGATTTGGCCGGCAGGTGGAGCAATTCTGTTTAGCTTAGGTTCAGTTTGAGGTGGTTGGTCGTCATCCAGGCGGAGATGTCGGACAGACAGGCTGAGATCCGCTCAGAGACGTGGATATCTGAGGGAGGGAAGGAGACGAAGAGTTGAGTATCATCGGCATAACAATGATACGTGAAGCCATGAGACGTGATAATGTTACCCAGTGATTTAGTGTAGAGGGAGAAGAGAAGGGGTCCTAGGACCGAGCCCTGGGGGACACCCGTCCGCAGGGGGGCGGGTGGCCGACAGGGTCCCTCTCCATGACACTTGTTAGGAGCGGTCATTGAGGTATGATGTCAGCCATGTCAGCGCAGAGCCAGCCACTCCCATTCCTGCGAGGGCCGCGAGGAGGATCTGATGGTTGACTGTGTCAAAGGTTGCAGATAGATCTAGGAGAATCAGGACAGAGGAGAGGCCTTTCGCTTTTGCTAAGTGAAGTGCCTCTGTGACCGCAATGAGGGCCGTTTCTGTGGAGTGGCCAGTCCGGAAGCCAGACTGATTAGGGTCTAGGAGGTCATTCTGTAAGAGATAAGCAGTAAGTTGGTTGGATACAGCACGTTCAAGTGTTTTAGAAAGGAAGGAGAGAAGAGAGACAGGACGATATTGCCTATGACGGTGGGGTTCATGGTTGGTTTTTGAGCGGCGTGACTCTGGCTTGTTTTAGGGAGGTGGGGACCACCCCCGAGTTGAGTGAGGAGTTGATGGTTGCAGTTAGGAATCGGAGGATGTCTGGCTATGGTCTGGAGGAGTGGGGAGGGTAGCTGGTCCAGCTGGCATGTAGTCGGACGGTTCGACATTACCAGTGTCAGGGTCTCGGCTTCTGTAATGGGAGAGAAAGATGACAGAGTGAAGGATGAGGTTCTCGATTCAGTATTTGGAATGGGTGGGGGTTGGGAGAAGGAGCTGCGGATGTTCTCCCCTTTTTCCTCAAAGAAGATCGCGAAGTCTTCGGCAGAGAAAGATGAGGGAGGAGGGGGTGGGGGGGAGTGAGGAGGGAGGACATGGTAGCATGCAGTTTGCGAAGGTTCTTGGCAGAGGCCTCGATCCTATGGTGAAAGAAAGAAGCATTGGCATTAGTAATGGTTTTTGAGAATGTTAACAAGAGGTTGTGATATGTGTCGATATCAGCAGTGAGGCGTGACTTTCTATACTTCCTCTCAGCCGCTCTCAGGACCTGTCTTTGTTCTCTCACTGCACCTGTCAGCCATGGACTTGGTGGGGAACGGCGGGCAGGTTTCTCAACGAGGGGACAGAGCTTGTCGAAGGAGGTTGCAAGGGCTGAGAGGAGGGTGGAGGTTGCCATTTCTGTGGGGAGAGCAGAGAAGGTGTCACTCAGAGGTAGAGCGGATAGTATGTCAGAGGAGAGGGTGGAGGGGGATAGGGAGGGCAGGTTGCGTCTGAGTGAGACGGTTTGAGTTGGGGTGAAGACCTTTCGGTCAAGCATGAGAGTTAGTGAGAAGGATATGAAGGAATGGTCAGATACATGTAGGGGAGTTACCGTGGTGTTAATGATGCTGGAGTTACGGGAAAATATGAGATCCAAGGAGTTGCCTGCTTTGTGGGTGGGAGGCATGGCAGTGGGAGTCAGGTCAAACGATTGTAGGAGGGAGACCACTGTGTCCGACAGAGATGAGTCAGGCAGGTTGAAGTCGCCCAATAGAAGGAGAGGGGTACCATATTCCGGTAAGGAGCTTAGAAGCATGTCCAGCTCATCTGTGAAGTGATCGAGCGGACCTGGAGGGCGATAGAGTGTAACAATGGTGAGATTGAAAGGATAGAGACAGATACTGCATGATATTCGAGAGAGGAGAGTGACAGTTCTGGGAGTGGTGTTAAGTTTGTAGCCCATGAAGGAGAAATCATGAGGCCAGTGCCTCCACCCCTGTCTGTAAGATTGAGGTGTGTGAGTGAAGTTATAGTTTGTAGATAATGCTGCAGGTGTTGATGAGTTATTGGGGGTTATCCAGGTCTCAGTTAGAGCCAGGAGCTGCAGATTTTGACTATGGGCGTAGGCAGTAATGAAGTCAGCTTTCTTGACTGCTGATTGACAATTCCATAAGCCTCCCCGTACTGTGACAGGTGTATTAGTGGCTGTAGGAGGGTAGGAGATATTAGCCGGGTTGCTAGCAGTTCTGTGTTGTACTGGACGTAAAACATGCTCGGCAAACACGATCACAGTTTTGAGTTAAAACGACCCCCCCCCCCCCCCCCCCCTTGATGATTTTGTGAAGGTACATATGTACATGGTATATACCTTTCATTTGGGAGTATTTGGGGGTTCAGGGAATCAACCAGAACGATTCGGGCTTATTGCACATAACATAACATAACTTATGATGAATTGAAAATGGGGGACCCTGATGTAAACAAGACGAAAGTCTTTCTCTGGTCTGCATCCCCTTAACAATTGTATGTATTGAGCTGTACTGTACTGTACCCATTCTGCAATCTGTTAATAAAGTTTTCAATCAATCAATAAATCAACACGTTTTAACTTGCAATCTATGAAAAAAGACTGGATTATCTTGGAAATGCACGATGTTTAGCGTGTAATAAACTACAAACTACAGTGTGTAGAAACAAAAAAAAAATTCCATGTTGGACTACAAGTAGTGTCTGTCAAATGAGCCACACCATTGTCTCCACAGCTATAATACTATTTTAAGCTGGCCATCTAGCGGTAGAGATGGGAATTAAGTGTGGCGCTGAAAGTGTTAATGTCAAGCCCTGGTTGTAACAGCTCTCAAGCCGTTAGTTCTCCATCTGTTAGCCAGGTCAGTCCTTGCCCATGATGGTTGAGCCTGATGGCTACTGGCAGGAAGGACTGACTGAGGCATGTTGTGCTGCGTCATGGGGGGATGAGTCTATGGCTGAATGTGCTCCTCATCTTAGCAAGCCCCTCATAGAGATGGGAGAGGTTCTTCAGGACAGCAGCACACCATCACAGCACATCACCCCCCCCACCCCCATTCACCTCCACTTGCTTCCTGTAAAATCTCGTGTCACCTTCAAAATCCTCCTGCTGACATATAAATCCCTACACACTAAATAAGAACAACATTCTATTTGTTCACTTGCTTTAATAGGCGAAATGACAATAATCAAACAAGTCATGAGCCGGGGGAAACGTGTGTCTGTTTACATCATAGCAGTAGTCTAACTACTTCCCTTTCCGGTGCGTGCACCAATATGTAACCGGAGTGCAATATTCCCTATCTCCTCCCGAGTCTTTAACACGACAATAAAGGCTAAAATAAAACAATCCTAGAATAGTAACACTGCAACAGCAAACAGTAAACAGCAGTCAAGTGCACCAGTTGCGAACCAACAAGTATAGCATACAACATGAGCACCACCCACGTAAAGTCAGTCCATAGAAAAGTCACTGTGCCAGGCGGGCACGCAGGTCGCCCTGGCAGACCGGCGTAATCCCAATGCCAGCGGCGGCGGCGACGCGACAATGTCCGGCGGCGGAGACAGAGCCACCGGGGCCACGGGGGCCGGCAACGGGTCCCGAGCCGGTGTTACCGGCGGGGCAGAGGTGGGCCGTGTCCAGCGCTGAGGAGAGCTTGCCGACGGCGGTGCAGGTGGCAGGCCGGACCGAGGCCCCGTCACGGGCAACCCAGAGCTGCGTGTGAGGCCAGGCAGCCGAGGAATGACGACGGGGACTGGCGCGGCGACGCGGATTGGCAAATCATCATAGATCGATCGGGGCGGAAGCCGGTCATCGCGAACCGGGCAGAACTTGCGCAGGAATCTCCTGTTCCGAAGCGTGACCCTGCCGGAGCCGTCAATCTTGACCACATACTGATCGTGCTGACGCACCTCCACGACGCAGCCCGTCCTGTCCCACTTGTTGGGGTGGAGCCCTGTCTGGTTCTGCACACGGACCAAGTCCCCCACTACGAGCGGAGGGAGGCGTTTAGTGTGCTCTGCCCAGGTGCTCGCTGTGCGGATGTGGCGTTTGCGGAGGGCCTCCTCCCTCGCTGTCAGCGTCTCGCGCCAAGTCTCATGCGGCCTGTATTTTCCGGGGGCAATCGGGATGAAATCACGTATCGGGCGGCCGAACACGCACATGGCCGGGGAAATCTTCGTGTCTGGGTCAGGCGTATTGCGGTATTGCAGAATCGCCCTCTGCACAGCATCGGTGTCGAGGTCGCCCTTCCTTGTTCGCCGCCTTCATGGTCATGGACACGGGAATGAGGTCTTCCGTACTCAGGCCCATTCGTTGTGCTACCTTTATCCCGATCAGGCAGCTCTGGCACCCCGTGTCGGCCATGGCAGGCAGGGTTACCGTGCGGGTGCGTTTCGGGAGGTCGAAGCCCAGTGCTCTGTAATCCTCACGCTTGGCAGTGAGGGAGAGGTTAATGTAGGGCTGCGGGTTGGATGTGCGCTTCATCCACTTGTCACACATATCGTCGTATAGGTGGTGAGCGAGGGGGAGCGTGTGTAGCTGGTCGCCCGCGCTGGCCACGGTGAGCGTGCATAGCTCGACAAAGGCTGCCGTCTGCTCGTCGGACAACTCGTTTGTCCTCTCGAACGGGGGCTTATCCGACCGACCACCCAGGCAGACCTTCTCAAGGTGGTTTTGGCGGCCACATTTCCGGCACGTCTTGCCATATCCGGGGCACTCGTCGCGCCTGGCGCGCCACGGGGGCGTTTTGCCGTGGCCCATCCCGCCACAGTAAACGCACGTTCCTTCAGGCTTGGCCTTCGGTGTCTCAGGCCTGGTAGCCCCTCTGGTGCGGAGATCCTGCTGTTTCCCCCGACGGTATGAGCTACTGACCATATCCGTGCTCTGGGGGTCGAGTAGGCGCGACGCTGAGCGCTTCCCAGACTCCTTTGCTTCAATGTATTCTATCATGTCCCTTAACGGAATATTCTGGTTCCTTTCACCAAGCAGGTCGAGCTGTATTTCCTGGTCCGCGATGCCGCGGGCGATCACGTCACGTAGTATTTCCTCTGTGAAGTCGTTGACTTGATTGCACCCTGTACAGTTCATCTCGTATTTGCATGTGTCCGCCTGCCCTTTCAAGCGGGCGTGGAACGACCGGATGGGCTCCTCGTGTCCCTGTCGCATGTTAGACAGGGCCACTCGGGCTACCATGATATTCTCCGCGCGGACGGCGAGCGTCTTCATGGCCGCGAGGACATCTCTCTCATCACTGTCCACCAGGCTCCTGCCCGCCGAGCGAGTGAGGTCCTTCCTCAGATCCTCCTCGCAGCACTCTAGAAGCTGTGTGACAACATCGGGTCCGACGAGTTTGGTGCCCCTCTTGTACTCGCCCCAGCGGGTTATAAAGTATGACCAAGTCTCTGCTGTCCCGGCAAGCGCTATAGAGGGGCGCCTGAGCTTCTCCATTTTGGTATTAGCCCTCGGCGTCCTGGAGGCTGCAGCATGTTCCGTTGCATGTAGGTTTAGCATAGCCACTACCACTGCTACCTCCTCATGTTCAGCTACATATTCACAACCCTCGACAGGGCATTCAACTTGCACAGACGTCATTGGCACTGTATTCCCAGTAGCTCCACGAAATTAGCAAAGTAGATTTATCTACCAGTTTTGTCCTGCAGGTGGCACCGTTTGTATACAGATTCCCGGGTGGCGTTAGTTGCCGACTTCTCCGTGATCTGTTTGTGTATATACAGATTCCCGGGTGGCATTATTTACTGCCGTCTCCGTCCGTGATCTGTTCGTGTACAATACATGTGTCCTCCTTCTTGCTGGCAGTCTTCACTTGGCTGAGCTAATTTGTTTGATTATAAATAAGAACAACATTCTATTTGTTCACTTGCTTTAATAGGCGAAATGACAATAATCAAACAAGTCATGAGCCGGGGGAAACGTGTGTCTGTTTACATCATAGCAGTAGTCTAACTACTTCCCTTTCCGGTGCGTGCACCAATATGTAACCGGAGTGCAATATTCCCTACACACCACCGCCCCTCAATACCTACCCAACCCTCTCCACACCTACACCCCATCCCGGAATCTCCGCTCCTCTGACACTTGCTTACC
>NC_140171.1:149636195-149646195 GCF_963971535.1 Notolepis coatsorum | reverse complement strand
TTGTTTAAAGTGGTTGTTTTAGCGGTTGCCGCATGAGTGGTGTGTGTGCGTGTGTGTGTGTGTGTGTGTGTGTGTGTGTGTGTGTGTGTGTGTGTTAAGGCTGTCCCCGAACCGTTTTTAGGGTTCGAACGTTCGCCAGGGTTTATCGAACAAACGTTCGAACGTTAGTTTTTTTTAAAAATTTAATAAATTTTGTTTTTAATAAAATTATTTTTTTCATTTTTTTAAATAATAATTTTTTTTTTATTGTATTATTATAGATCCTACGGAGGGCGGCATTGCATAGTCTATTGGTGAAAAACATGTTCTTTACAGTGGTGGCTGTTCATGTAAACATGTAATTAAACAAAGCACTCAGAAGAAAATAAACAAGCTACTGCATCAAAAGTTACTACTTATGATAAACAATAGCCCTTGCAGTCACGTAAGGGGCTAGATAAACAAAGGCATTCGTTTTGTGGCATTAACGTTATATAGTTAGTGTTACACGTTCAATAACAGGTATTCACTCTTGGTCGACGGGGAGCTGGGAGGAGAGGCGCACGCCTCGGCTCCTCAACAGACCCGTCGGACGGGCTCCCAACACGCCTGCCGCCCGTCCGCCCTACCACCGCTCCGAGGTAGACGGTGGACGGGTCTGTTGAGGAGCCGAGGCGTGTGCCTGCTGTTGTTTCCAACGCAACCATCTCCCGCCATGAAGCTCGCGCTCCGTGGCCGAAAAAGGCTGGTATTCATTAATGATCCTTCTGCAGGTTCACCTACGGAAACCTTGTTACCGATTACTTCCTCGGCGGGGAGCTAACTACGGCTCCCCGGTAGCTACGGTAAGTCTGTTGAGGCTTCTCGCAAGCAGATCAATGGCGGCATTGCCTGAAGTAAAAAACGAATAAACGCTTGCCGATTGGTGGTAACAGCAGAGGCGGGTGCAAGCGGTGTGTGACGTAATTGGCAGAATCGCCTGTCAATCAAAATAGAGCTCTGGTTGAGAAATAGTATCCCGCTGCAGCCCGGCAGACCATACTGTTTTAGCCGAGCGCCTCGCATTCACATCACCTCAACCCCGTGCGCATCCTTTATTTTTTTTCACCGAACGTTCGAACCTATTAATTAAAGTCCGAATGTCAGCGTAACGAACAAACGTTCGAACGTTCGAACGTTCAGGCTCAGCCTTAGTGTGTGTGTGCGTGCGCACGTGCGTGCGTGCGTGTGTGTGTGTGTGTGTGTCTGTGTGTGCTCATGTGTACTTGTGAGTGGAGAGTTCAGTGTTCAGTGTTCTGATGGCCTGGGGGAATGGCTGCTGATATGCAATCGCCTATCTGACCCGGAACCGGAAATGGAAATGTCGACTACAAGTCTCTCTGTCCTAGTTGCTGGTGTTCGTAGGCGCTTGCCTGACCGCAGCAGCTTAGACAGGCTGTTGTTGGGATGGTGAGGTTCTTTCATAATTCTGCAGGCTCTGGATTTGTACCTCCTGTTATATAAGTCCTGCAGGGGTGGTAGTGCAATACCCCTAGTACGCTCAGCTGAGCGCACCACTCTCTGGAGTGCCTTCCTGTCCTGTGCCCTGCTGTTTCCAAACCAGGCAGTGATGTTTCCAGTCAGAATACTCTCTACAGCCCCGGAGTAGAAGGAGTGGAGTATCTTCCCCGATACTCTGAACTTCCTTAGCTGTCTCAGGTGATAGAGGCACTGTTTCGCCTTTTTCACCACAGAATCTATGTGTGTTGACCATGTCAGGTCCTCTGTGATGTGGACTCCCAGGTACTTGAAACTGCTCACCCTGTCCACGATAGCCCCGTTTATCCACAGTGGTGTGTGTGTCCCCTGCTGTCTTCTCCTAAAATCCACGATCAGCTCCTTGGTTTTACCAATGTTCAGGAGCAGGCTGTTGTGTCCGGGCCGTCCGGGGGGGTTTATAAATTCATGAAAATGTCCGGCTTTCACGGACCGTTTGCATATACTTAAATTGACTGGCGCATTGCACAGAATACTACGGTACTCTGTTGCGTGTGTGACGTAATCCCTGAGAAGCTTTGTGGGCGGCTCTACAACTACGCTCGCACACAAACAGGAAGGGGACATAGCGGACCGCAGCTCACGTTCACAATGCCAAAGAATGTACTTTTACAGATGAACTGCAGAAGCAGGGGCGTAGCTGGGGGGGGTAGCTTAGGATGATTCCAAGGGCCCAGCACTGGGGCCCCCCCCAACTTTTTTTTTTTTTTTTTCTAGACATCACTCAGGTGTATTATTGATGCTCTCATTGATACTATGTTTGTTTCTGAAGTGTGTGTGTGTGTGTGTGTGTGTGTGTGTGTGTGTGTGTGTGTGTGTGTGTGTGTGTGTGTGTGTGTGTGTGTGTGTGTGTGTGTGTGTGTGTGTGAGATATATAGAGAGAGAGGGGGGGGCTTTGGTAGACTATTGCATTGGTCCATTCATTGAAGATGAACGCAATGCGACATCCTTTACTAGGCTCACCCACCAACAGTGCAGGTGCTGAACTGCTGATCCGAATGTATAGGTAAAAACCATATTATGCGTTTTCATCAATAAAAAAATGGCACAAAAGAATTCCGGTTGCGCGCTTACGCGCGCTCGCATTCACTGGGGGCCGACAAATACATTCTTTCAGGGGGCCCAGAATCTGGAGCTACACCCCTGTGCAGAAGAAATTCCAAATGTACCGACCCGTCGGAACAAATGGGAGGCGGAGTGCACCGTGTGCAAAGCTTGCACATACACGTGTGTCCAATAAAGGTGAAGGCGATCTTAAAGCACATATGGACATGTGCAAGTCAGGGTTTCCGTTAGAAAAAATTGTTGCCGGCCTCAGTGTCCGGTAGATTTCAATCTACCGGTCAAATGAGAGAAATTCCGGTCAGAGTTTATTGAGCTTAAAAACAATTGATAGGCAAAAGAATGACAACAAAACAAAATAATGACATCATCAAGGCATGTAGATTTATAATATTTTTACTTAAAGTCCCGAGACTCCGTGCTGCTGCCGACTTTAAATCAAATAGGTGTCTGTGGGCAGTCGCCCGACATTAATAAACAGCAGTCTGTTATAATCACATTTTTATGAGCTAACGAATTCCGTTATATTGGATATTTGTATTAATTATATCAAGCAAAGAACTGAGAAATTTGGCAGAGAGAGACGGCAACATTATCGTGGGTTTGCGTGACGACTCTCTCTCTCTCCACCTCCCAATGACTTATTTGCGAGAGTATGTCGATGCAGAGCAGCAGATGCAGCTGTTTTCTGGCTTTTTTCTGGCTCTATCTGGGGACCGTACAGCAGCGCCCCCCACCCAACATTGAATTGCCAATGGCTGAATTGGAGTACTGCACTGTGCTGCTGCTGCTCTGCAGCTTCACAAAAGTTTGCACACCCAGCACTAAGCTCTCGCTGACAACGTCGTTGTCATTATTAGAAGCAACGATGAAACAAATGTAATGATTGTTTCGTTCATCGCATAGGCTATTTAATTTTTGCCTATTTTAATACAATTCAAATAATCAAATTGTGCTTAGACTCAGGGAATTATTTTCACCGGACATTAAGACCGGAGAGATTAAATTTGTCAGACTTCAACAGATTTTGCCGGTCAAATACCGGTACTTACCGGCTAACGGAAACGCTGGTGCAAGTTGAGAGTTTGTCTGCAAAGTTGACAGACTTCTTTGTTAAACCCGGGAAAACAGAGGATGCTGTAAAGTAAATGCAGCGGAGGGTGCGTTTGCATTTCATACTGTGAAACATCACAATCTATGGATTGCACAAGTGCCTTGCTAAAAAAGGCATTTCCAGACTCTGACAATGCCAAAAAGTTCAGTAGTGCGCGCATCCGAAGCCAATGTGTTATAGCGCCCCACTCGACTCGATTGATGTCGCACATGAAGCACTCAAATCAAATCCAGTACTGTGGTGTTTCTACAGACAGGAGTAACCACGGAGCAGTGAAAATATTCCCAGTCATAATACAGTACTTTGACTGGAAGAGGGGTGGCATGCAAACAAAATGAATCGAGGTTAAATACACCAAATGAGACAGCAGAAACCATTGCACAATATCTCATTGAAACATGGCAAAAAAAACGATTTGTCTGAAAAAGATATTTGTTAACTGGATTTTCTATTTTCTATTATTTCATATATTTTGTTATTTATTTTTGTCCAGTAAGACTTGAAAAGAGAGCTATTATTTTGTTACAGGTTGATTTTTAAGTTATTATTGTGCCATTGAGATTTGTCAGATAATTCTAGGCATAATCAAGCATGCTGATTGTTGAGTAACTTTGGTTTGGTGTGTCTTTGGTTATAGAGAGATATTGTTGTGTTATATACAGTAAAATAATATAAATAATAATTGTATATCCATAGAGAGGAGGCATACTTTAAATATATTAAAACAATAATGCATCTTTGAGTAAACGTTGAGTATCATCAGGCATGCGTTGCTCATGGGACGGGGTTGCAACCAGTCTGTTAGCAGAAGCATGCACATGCACGGATGTGCACGTGTGTGCACACAGGAATGCGCTGCACTCGACTGATGCGCCAACTCGCTAAGTACTACTTTGCATAACAATATGGCCGGTCGTCAGGTGTGTTCAAATACGTTCTCAGATACATTCACACAAAACTTGTGAATGAAATGTGTTACATTCCATTCGTAGAGGCAATTAGGCACGTGGCAGGCTTGTAGCACTAACCAGCCTATAGCGCTAACCAGCTTGTACCGCTAACCAGCTTGTACCGCTAACCAGCTTGCAGCACTAACCAGCCTATAGCACTAACCAGCCTATAGCGCTAACCAGCTTGTATCGCTAACTAGGGTTGCCACCTTTCACTAATAGAAATAAGGGACACCTTTCATTGAGCGTGTGCGAAGCGCACGCAAGAAAAAGAATTGGGCGGTTTTTGGGGCGAAAATGGGCGGATTTTGTAATTTTTTATTTATTTTTTTACTTTATTTCGGTTTTAGGCTTAGGGTTATGTTATTTCATTATTTTGCGGAGCCAGCCCCCCAAACTCCTGAAATGCATAGAAAACAAACAGTCAGCACTGTTGTAGCCGAGGTTGTGTTTAACCGTGTGGTATACCTGTGTCACCTCAGCTGCAGTAACCTAGAGGGGAGGAGTGGGATGATAAAATTGAAATGAAATTGAACAGTATGACTTTTATATTGTTGTCTGAACACTATTTATTTATTTATTTATTTATTTATTTATTTATTTATTTATTTATTTATTTATTTATTTATTTATTTATTTATTTATTTATTTATTTATTTATTTATTTATTTATTTATTTATTTATTTATTTATTTATTTATTTATTTATGTTTAATATTTATTTAAGTATTTTTGCATTTATGTATTTATGAATTCTATTATTTATGTATTTATTAACTGTTAATCCATTAGGAATAATTCCGTTTTCCAGATGAGCATAACAACATAAGAGTTTAAATGGGCACACTATTTAATTATATTGATTAATATAAATACATGTTTATTTATTAGACTTTAAAAACTCAACATTAATGAACAATCAACCATATTAGTCAACTGAAATAGCCCTACTATGCCCACATCAGCAGCCAATATGTAGGCTCCTGGCTGCCAGGGCAGGTACATTGAAATACTGACATCTAGTTAAAAACACAATCAGATAAATAAGATGTAATATCTCATACCGAATCAATCTCAGGAGATGTTTCAGTCATGAAGAACTGTGAAACCTGTGCTTGGGTTCTTTGAGTTCTTATATTTCGGGAATATTTTTGTTCTCCTGAGGCATGCTGTCTGATGTCAGTCAGTCCACCATGCGCCACAGAAAACACACATCTACATAATTTGCAGTTTGCTTTATAAACATCTCCACTGACGCTATCAAGCCAGGGGTTTGCCAGTTCCCACTCAGGTCTGTACTTCTGGAGGCGTTTTGTCTTTTTAGGAGTGCAGTGTCTGCTGTAGACATTTTCAAACAGCCCGGTGATGCAGTGACTGAGCTGAGCAGAAGTAACTGGAGGATTGGCACAACCGCACAGAACGTGTTTTAGCAACGTGAAAGCGCGAATTCTCATTGGTCGTGAGCTGCTGAGCCTATAGCGCTAACCAGCTTGTACCGCTAACCAGCCTATATCGCTAACCAGCTTGTACCCAGTAGCGGCTGCTGGTTCTCTCTCCACTAGGGGCGCTATACCAAAACATTTTGCAAACATGTACAGTACCACGCAACCGACTCATGGCAAGATGTGAGCGATTCGACTCACGCTCACGGCAATGAATCGGCTCGTATGACCGAGTCGCTCAGCTGTTACTACAACAACACACAACCAGTCAAATAAAGTATAGTCTAATTCACAACTTGAAACACAATATATAAATAGAAAAGTTAGAAACAAAACTCGCTCCGTCTCCAAACACACTCAGATCTCTCCCTCTCTCTCCTTCTCTCTCTCACACACAGCGCAACGTGGAATCGATTCGTTACACAATCAGACCTAGTATATGTAGTATTATATACCAAGAATAACTTCAGTATGAGTACAGGGCTGTACACATATTTTGCATATTGTTAAACGAGCCAAGGCTAGCTATTAAACTATCGATATGAATCGAAAATCTGGGACCCTGATGTAAACAAGACAAACGTCTTTCTCAGGTCTGCATCCCCTTAACAATTGTGTGTATTGAGCCGTACTGTATTGTACCCATTCTGCAATCTGTTAATAAAGTTTTCATTCATTCATTCAAACATAGACGATATTGAACAAGCCATAATCCACGCATTTTCAATCCAAAAGAAAGAGAGAGAGAGAGAGAGAGAGAGAGAGAGAGAGAGAGAGAGAGAGAGAGAGAGAGAGAGAGAGAGAGAGAGAGAGAGAGAGAGAGAGAGAGAGAAGCCAGCGTTAGCTGAGTGGCTGAGAGAGAGAGAGAGAGAGAAGCGTTATCTGAGTGGCTGAGAGAGAGAGAGAGAGAGAGAGAGAGAGAGAGAGAGAGAGAGAGAGAGAGAGAGTGAGAGAGAGAAATATCGCTAATCTACCTTGTTGTTGGCAGAAGGGCTTGTTGATAAAGTGTATATCCACTCCATGGCATTGTCCATCCAGCCTGTGTTGATGTCCATCCACACTGCATCCATAATATAGCTTGTTAATAGCCAACAAGTACTGTGAGTGCCTTTGTCCATGTCCGCCTCGAACAGCCTGCAAACTACCTGGTGTTCTATCGCCATGCTCTAAGACAAACTCTAACCTTAACCAACTTTGAAAGAGTGCCTAAGCCTAACCGTTGAAAGAACTTGCCATCACGCTCCAAGACAAACAGCTGCATCTCACAACAACACAACTATCTCTACCAAGCTAGAATAAGCTAGAATTGGAACATTAGAAAGTGGATTCGGCCAGAGATCGTCTCCGCGAAATGCTGCTACGGAAAAAAATACTGGCGTCGGCCAATCAGAGAGCGTCTCCGCGAAATGCGGCTACAGAAATTCTTGACTGCTGCTGCCTAGACCGCTTCAAATCGCGCCCGGATTCCAACATAATAGTCATATTTCAACGCACAACGCGTTACGCACTGATTGGCTGCTACGGATACAGCGATCACACAGTGACGCGCACTCAGAGCGCTATCGCGTCTAGCCCGGGCCGAGAAATACAAAAAAAAAAAAAAAAAATTAGTCACTTCCTGTTCAAGAAAACAAGTATTTATTATTTTATTTATTAACGTTATATTGTGCATTGGAAACACAAACATACTTAAAATGAGTAAATATCATTTTAAACATGTTTATATTATTTATAGGGCTATAAAACTAAAAACTAAAAAATAATTGTTCTTGTTATTCTCTCATATAACCAGGGCAGGTTCTGAGGGGGGGCGGCGCCCTAGCGCCCCCCAGTGGCGGCCGCCACTGCTTGTACCGCTAACCAGCCTGTAGTGCTAACCAGCTTGTACCACTAACCAGCCTGTAGCGCTAACCAGCTTGTACCGCTAACCAGCCTGTAGCGCTAACCAGCTTGTACCGCTAACCAGCCTATAGCGCTAACCAGCTTGTACCGCTAACCAGCCTATAGCGCTAACCAGCTTGT
Organism: Notolepis coatsorum; assembly: GCF_963971535.1. Lineage (NCBI taxonomy): Eukaryota > Metazoa > Chordata > Actinopteri > Aulopiformes > Paralepididae > Notolepis > Notolepis coatsorum. Next base: position 149,638,090 of record NC_140171.1, on the reverse strand, counting down.
ACCGCTAACCAGCCTATAGCGCTAACCAGCTTGTACCGCTAACCAGCCTATACCGCTAAGCTTGTACCGCTAACCAGCCTATAGCGCTAATTAAGGTTTTTATACACACCACGACATGGTGTCAAAGGTTTTAACACAACAGAAGGCTTCAGACTAGTATGCTGTCTTGGAACTAAGCCTTAGATTGGAAGAACCATCTGAAATGTGCTGCTGTTTTCTGTTGTGGATGGTTAAAACATTTGTCTGCATCTTGTGTTGTGGATTTCAACCTTTTGGTTTTTCTAAGACCCCCAGTGTGTGTGTTCTGAAGCTTCCTGGTACCCGGCCTGAACTCCCACCATGGGACTACTAATGCTTATGCATGATTACACTACTGACATATATTGCATCCCACTTAAAGGTAGAATCTCTAATGCCATCAAACAGCGACTCTACACAAAAGAGGCCCGCTTGATTCTGCACTTTGTTTACATTTGTTTTGGTCTGATATGTGGGGATAAGGTATGGGTTGCTATTGCTGGGGAAAGTCACATTATTATAATTTACTAATCTCTAGGCCTGTCCCCGACTAAGGATTTGTATAGTCGACTTTGATTGGCCGAAATTTGCCGATAGTCGACTGGTAGTCGACTGGTAGTCGACTACCCCCCTGAATACAAAAGAAATTTAAATCATTCCATTTGGGCTGTGTGGGGTGCTTAATGTCTGAAGGAGTCGACTAAAGGCTTCTTGTCCTCTGCGAAAGCATGCAATTGATCCACTGATGGATACATCTTGATATGTCTAATAGTGTGTGAAATCCTCTTTCAGTGCCTCTGTGCCCGTTTTCTTAGGCAGTTAGCCTTGCTGGTATGCGCGCCATTAGCGTTAGCCACGCTTCTAGGCCTCTTTGCTTTTGGAAATAATGATTTATAAAAAAATTATTATAATTATAATCATTTTCTTTTTTTTGCATTCAACTAAGAGGTTGGCAGTCGACTACAGCTCCTTTCAATCGATTAGTAGACTATTCGACTAATCGAGGTCAGCCCCACTAATCTCCTACCTACACATCACACCAAAACAAAAAAAGTAAACAATGTGCTATACCAATTCTAAAAATGAACAATAATTTAACTTCAAAGAACTTCTGCAGCCATGTTTATTCAAGTTATTCATTGCTTTTCTGATAACTGTATCACAGCATAACTCATAAATGTTCAAACAAGCTTAAGGTAGTGACGTTCAACTGAAGCGCGGGTACACGCCTGGAGTAACAATGACTCTCTTAATACTTGGTTAATTGCATTTTCTTTCAAATTAATTTGGTCGCAAAGGTCAGTAAATTGTTACAGTCATACAGCACTTGGGGCAGAGCTGTTTCACAGGTTGTGTAGGAAGCAGCTCTGTGTAGGAGTGTGTTTCAGGCTGTGTGACATACAGGTGTAGAGGCAGCCCTGTGTAGGAGTGTGTTTCAGGCTGTGTGACGTACAGGCAGCTCTGTGTAGGAGTGTGTTTCAGGCTGTGTGACGTACAGGCGTAGAGGCAGCTCTGTGTAGGAGTGTGTTTCAGTCTGTGTGACGTACAGGCATAGAGGCAGCTCTGTGTAGGAGTGTGTTTCAGGCTGTGTGACGTACAGGCAGCTCTGTGTAGGAGTGTGTTTCAGGCTGTGTGACGTACAGGCGTAGAGGCAGCTCTGTGTAGGAGTGTGTTTCAGTCTGTGTGACGTACAGGCATAGAGGCAGCTCTGTGTAGGAGTGTGTTTCAGGCTGTGTGACGTACAGGCGTAGAGGCAGCTCTGTGTAGGAGTGTGTTTCAGGCTGTGTGACGTACAGGCATAGAGGCAGCTCTGTGTAGGAGTGTGTTTCAGGCTGTGTGACGTACAGGCATAGAGGCAGCTCTGTGTAGGAGTGTGT
>NC_140171.1:149496195-149633695 GCF_963971535.1 Notolepis coatsorum | reverse complement strand
GGGTATTGGCTGAGCTTGACCTTAAGGCGTATTGGCTGAGCTTGACCTTTAGGGGTATTGCCTGAGCTTGACCTTTAGGGGTATTGGCTGAGCTTGACCTTAAGGCGTATTGGCTGAGCTTGACCTATAGGGGTATTGGCTGAGCTTGACCTTTAGGGGTATTGGCTGAGCTTGACCTTTAGGCGTATTGGCTCAGCTTGACCTTTAGGGGTATTGGCTGAGCTTGACCTTTAGGGGTATTGGCTGAGCTTGACCTTTAGGCGTATTGGCTGAGCTTGACCTTTAGGGGTATTGCCTGAGCTTGACCTTTAGGGGTATTGGCTGAGCTTGACCTTTAGGGGTATTGGCTGAGCTTGACCTTTAGGGGTATTGGCTGAGCTTGACCTTTAGGGGTATTGGCTGAACTTGACCTTTAGGGGTATTGGCTGAGTGCATATAGTGGACGGCTCTTATTCGCTGTGTAGCGGCGCAGGATGCCATATAGTGGACGGCTCTTATTCGCTGTGTAGCGGCGCAGGATGCCATATAGTGGACGGCTCTTATCCACTGTGTAGCGGCGCAGGATGCCATATAGTGGACGGCTCTTTTTTAAAACTTTGACCAGTCAGCTGGTTCTTTTTAGCGTTTATCGCTTTTTCTTCGCATTCATACTTGGTCAAGTTCGACCGACAGAAGCAGGCTGAAAGGGTTCAGATGGGGGGGAAAGACACTCTGGGAAATGCACGGCTGCCGTCCGGGATTCGAACGTGCTCAGCCCCAGATCCGCGCGAGCGCGGTTGTCCACGGCGCTGAAATAGCACTTGCGGTACGTGGTGAGCTACTGGAGCTCCCCCAGTGGACGGCTCTTATCCGCTGTGTAGCGGCGCAGGATGCCATATAGTGGACGGCTCTTATCCATTGTGTAGCGGCGCAGGATGCCATATAGTGGACGGCTCTTATCCACTGTGTAGCGGCGCAGGATGCCATATAGTGGACGGCTCTTATTCGCTGTGTAGCGGCGCAGGATGCCATATAGTGGACGGCTCTTATCCACTGTGTAGCGGCGCAGGATGCCATATAGTGGACGGCTCTTATCCGCTGTGTAGCGGCGCAGGATGCCATATAGTGGACGGCTCTTATCCGCTGTGTAGCGGCGCAGGATGCCATATAGTGGACGGCTCTTATCCGCTGTGTAGCGGCGCAGGATGCCATATAGTGGACGGCTCTTATCCGCTGTGTAGCGGCGCAGGATGCCATATAGTGGACGGCTCTTATCCACTGTGTAGCGGCGCAGGATGCCATATAGTGGACGGCTCTTATCCGCTGTGTAGCGGCGCAGGATGCCATATAGTGGACGGCTCTTATTCACTGTGTAGCGGCGCAGGATGCCATATAGTGGACGGCTCTTATCCACTGTGTAGCGGCGCAGGATGCCATATAGTGGACGGCTCTTATCCACTGTGTAGCGGCGCAGGATGCCATATAGTGGACGGCTCTTATTCGCTGTGTAGCGGCGCAGGATGCCATATAGTGGACGGCTCTTATTCGCTGTGTAGCGGCGCAGGATGCCATATAGTGGACGGCTCTTATCCACTGTGTAGCGGCGCAGGATGCCATATAGTGGACGGCTCTTATTCGCTGTGTAGCGGCGCAGGATGCCATATAGTGGACGGCTCTTATCCACTGTGTAGCGGCGCAGGATGCCATATAGTGGACGGCTCTTATCCGCTGTGTAGCGGCGCAGGATGCCATATAGTGGACGGCTCTTATCCGCTGTGTAGCGGCGCAGGATGCCATATAGTGGACGGCTCTTATCCACTGTGTAGCGACGCAGGATGCCATATAGTGGACGGCTCTTATCCGCTGTGTAGCGGCGCAGGATGCCATATAGTGGACGGCTCTTATCCGCTGTGTAGCGGCGCAGGATGCCATATAGTGGACGGCTCTTATCCGCTGTGTAGCGGCGCAGGATGCCATATAGTGGACGGCTCTTATCCGCTGTGTAGCGGCGCAGGATGCCATATAGTGGACGGCTCTTATCCGCTGTGTAGCGGCGCAGGATGCCATATAGTGGACGGCTCTTATACGCTGTGTAGCGGCGCAGGATGCCATATAGTGGACGGCTCTTATACGCTGTGTAGCGGCGCAGGATGCCATATAGTGGACGGCTCTTATCCGCTGTGTAGCGGCGCAGGATGCCATATAGTGGACGGCTCTTATCCGCTGTGTAGCGGCGCAGGATGCCATATAGTGGACGGCTCTTATCCGCTGTGTAGCGGCGCAGGATGCCATATAGTGGACGGCTCTTATCCGCTGTGTAGCGGCGCAGGATGCCATATAGTGGACGGCTCTTATCCACTGTGAGAGCTTGACACTGTGCTTGCAGATGTTGGGATCCTCAATGCCACATCTATTTACTCGTTTAACCCTTTCACTGCCACACGACAGAAGGTTAACCCTTTCACTGCCACACGACAGAAGGTTAGCCCTTTACTATCACACAACCGACGGCGATGCTCCATCATTATTAGCATCATTAACTCCGCGGATGCTAAAGGGTTAACCGGCTGCCGTGTGGCAGTGAAAGGGTTAATAAGGGTAGACATTGTTTTGGTTTTGATGAACTAGATGAACTAGAGTTGGTGGGAAGTGTGCATCATTTTACTGTATATACCTTTGAGGGTGCAGAATTAGGCAGAGATGTCTGCACTGTTCATTCTACATGATTGGCAGGCTGGTAGGTGGACTTGAGTCAATGGCTGTTGGCTGTTCCGGGATTACCCAGAGTGCTGCTGGCTTTGAAGTGAAGCTAGCGACATACCATAGAGATACATATCGCACCTCACGTGTATACTGTATACTTCATCAGAGCATATTTATACTGTACACGTATACTTCATCAGAGCATATTTATACTGTATACTTCATCAGAGCATATTTATACTGTATACTTCATCAGAGCATATTTATACTGTATACTTCATCAGAGCATATTTATACTGTATACGTATACTTCATCAGAGCATATTTATACTGTATACGTATACTTCATCAGAGCATATTTATACTGTATACTTCATCAGAGCATATTTATACTGTATACGTATACTTCATCAGAGCATATTTATACTGTATACTTCATCAGAGCATATTTATACTGTATACGTATACTTCATCAGAGCATATTTATACTGTATACGTATACTTCATCAGAGCATATTTATACTGTATACGTATACTTCATCAGAGCATATTTATACTGTATACGTATACTTCATCAGAGCATATTTATACTGTATACGTATACTTCATCAGAGCATATCGCACCTCACGTGTATACTGTATACTTCATCAGAGCATATTTATACTGTATACTTCATCAGAGCATATTAATAATATACTGTATACTTCATCAGACCATATTTTTAGCATTTTTTTAGCATTTAGCATTTTTTGATTATATATTCGATTAGATTTAGATTATATATTGTAACTATATTTATTGTAGGGCAAATATAACAGAGGGCACACATACCCTCATCTTGCACCTTGTTGCCCATATGCGCATGTCCAGAGTTAATTATATTGTTATATTGTTTACCCTGCCTTTTTATTCCATTTTTATTTTTACTTCTCCACTGTACTATAATTATATGACCTGTACCTGTATGTCTTCTACTACCTGTACCCCCCCCCCCCATGCTGCTATGATGCCTGCATTTCCCCAAGGGGATCAATAAAGGAATATCTTATCTTATCTTATCTTATCTTATCTTAGATACAGTGGGCCTCATTCAACAATACTCTCTTATTATTTTTCTTATATTCTTGCTTACCTGTCTGTTAAGATAACAATAAGAAAAGCCACCGCCACATTCACCAAGACGTTCTTAACGTCCAAATCGGTTATTACCCAGGTCGGTTGCATGCTGAATCCCACTCATTCTTAAATTCAAATGCGCGCTCGCGCTAAATTCATTTGCATACAGACACGCCCGCCATCTCCTTATAAGGCGAATGAGGCGTGTGTAAAACAGCCGAGTGTCGGCATCTGATCGCTGTCTAATCCATTCAACATTCAGCTATACAAATAAAGTTATTATTATAACAGGAAGCATTTTTGCAACTGATCTCAAAATGACACACACACGCCTCACGACTTGCGACTCAGTGCATGTGTGTGTGTGTTCCTGTGGGTCGCTCATCGCATGTGTGTGTGTTTAAAAAAAAAATTATGTATTATCTTTCCCCCCCATTTTTTCCGATTTTTTCTCCCATCCCACTGTTAGTCGGTATGCCAATTCCCAACCCCCTTCCTGGTTGTTGCGCACTCCCCCCTACTGTTGGTCCGGGAGGCCGGAGACTGTCACATGCTTTCCTCCGACGCATGTGCAGCCAGCCGGCAGTCAGCCTGGCCGCGCAGATTCTCACCGGGAGAGTGTAACGTGTGGAAGGTCACACTACCTCCCTCCAGATCCTACCCTCGCTGTGCAGGCGCCCCGACCGAACTGTAGGGGTCGCTGTCCACAACGCCCAGGACCCACCCATCAGCTTTCCCACTGCCAATTGTGTTAGTATGAACGACCAGCCAAGCTGATAGCAACGCCGAGAGCTGGATTTGAACCCAGCGTCTCCAGCGTTGATGGCGAGCGCCTTGCCCACTACACCACCTAGCCGCCCGTGTGTGTGTGTTAATCTGATGACAAATAAAGACTTATACTTGTACTTATACGTATACAATGCGAAATAAATTGTTCCAGCAAAGTAGGCTTTGTCAATACTGAACGACTTGACAACGCTTGTCAAGAACCACTCGTGCAGTATACTCAGGGCCGCCTCAGGGGGTGTGCGAGCAGTGCGGTCGCACAGGGCCTCGCGGGAAGGGGGGCCTAGCAAAAAAAAAATAAAAAAAAATAAAAAAAAATATATTTTTTATTTATTATTTTTTTTATTTTTTATTTTTTTTATTTATTTTTATTTTATTGCGAGGCCCCCCTTCCCGCGAGCCCCTTTTTCATCACATACCTAAAATCTAGTTTTGCTTATATGCTTATATATTTCACATTAGACACGTTTGTAGAATGTGTCTGACTTGTTCCTGGGTCTGCACCTGGGTCACTATTGGAGCTCTGGTGCTCTGCAGCAGGCATTGGTTTCAACGAAGGGAGTGGTTACTTACATCATAGTACGCCGCCGGAAACTTAAACGAAGAAGAAGAAGAGTCAGCTGCGTTTGAATATTTCGCGCGTGCAGCTTTTGACTATTATGCTTAGTTATGCCAGCCAAGGTCGGTCATTATCAGTCGGTCAGTCACCAAGGAACGTTGACGAAAGGCGGGACAAATGGCCGGAGCCTTGTCATGATGCAGTCGGGATATAGGCCATGGCCCATGATGATGTCGGCTAGTAGCTAGCTTAGCTAAAGGCTATCTAGCGTTAGCTAACCTGCAGCCAAGGATGAAGAGGATGGTCGTTTGGCAGATGAACTTCGTCAACTCCACGCGGTTGTCTCCATCCTCTTGGACGTTTGGTGAGTTTTTAACCTATTCTATTAACTCTATTCTATTCCCGCCGTGGACATCGCTCTCTCTCTCTCTCTCTCTCTCTCACTCTCTGGAGCTAAACTGGCCGACTAGCTAATAGTACTACTAGTAGCTAACGGTGTGTGCCTGGTGTCAGCACCTGGCTGTATGTAGCCGCATAGCTTGCTTCTGCGTTAGCTAATGGTTAGCGATAGCCTGGTTGAGCTAACTGTTAGCCAGTTAGCTGTTTAGCTTCGACGTTAACTGCCGGCTGCGCTCGGCTGGGAACGTTCGTTTGATGCTATCAGTTAGCCTTGAGTTAGCTGTTAGCTTGTGCTACGACCATTGACATTAGCCGTGAGAATAGCAGGGGGTTCTGGCACTCTGACTACGACATCATCTTTGACAAAAGATGTAGTCGGGCCTGCACTATGACAAGGCTCTGGCAGCAGCTTATTTTTGTCCCGACAGCGAGAGGCCTTTCGTCAACGTGGAGACCTGTGTTACGGCCTTTCGCCCTGCGTTCCTTGGTGCAGGTAAGATTAATGAAAATGTCATGATATTACCCCACTCTTCCTTCCTTCCCCTCCCGAATGTTTTGTTAATAACTGTTGTGAAGGATCAGATTAAACCGAATATATATATTTATTTATGGATATATATTTAATAGTATTTGTATATCGTTTGATATCCCCTGTATATTCCTTGTACATATACACTGAATATCCCTTTAGTCTACTAACAGCCCATAATAGTTTCATTCTACCATTGGACGAGAACCTGGCGCCAGCAGCCAAGCCCCTTGGTTCAAGTTCAATCGTGCCGACGAACATGTCGTTACAAGCCCGGTTCCGCGTAGGAATACGTCTGGCGAAATACTAATGGTACTATTTGTTCACAGCGCATATATATATGGCGCAAGTAAAGTAGAACTTTCTTTTAGTCCATTAGTCCTTTACCCTCCAACCTAGTAACAGACGTGAAGCCTCACCCACGACGCACGTGTGGTGCAGTATGGCCTACTTGGCCTCAGAATAGGCATTGAGACATCGTGTGGATTAATAGTTGAATTGTCATAGTTTGGCACTATACCGTCGAGTGGGACGTATTTCTATTAAGTTAATAATAGTCTATTATGTATGGTGCATCGTTCGGTTAGAGTTATAAAGTGAGCAGTACCCCCATCGTTCCTGGCGTTATCTAGAGTCTTAACCAGGCTGGGCAGACCACGTGTGGTGCTTGCATCCGAGGAGCTCTGGGCCAGGACGAGTGGACCTGTACATTGGATTACTTCACCCGGACGACGGCGAGCCCTCCACGGCTTGGATTATCTACGTGCTTTGGGTGCTTTGATTATGCCATGGATAACAGCCAACACTGCTGAGTGTTGGAACTACCCCCCCCGAGAGGAGTCCAGGTGAGACGGCGCTCTACCCCGAGTGAGGTCGCCTCACGTCTCTTCGTTGTGGACCGGCAGCGACCGTCTACAAGAGGGCCCAGCTGTATTCATCTGTGGACCGAGGTTCTGTGGGCACCGTGTTCAGCACTCTGAATTCTCCCAAGAAATCGTCGGCCAGATGGGATATCGCCAGCGGCTCTCCTAACCCCCCCCCCCTACTGCCTTACAACCAGCGGGACCCCCCTTTAGTGTATCCAGCTATAATCATTTAAGTACCATCGCTATAGTTCCCTAAAGAACCAGGTTGTATACTTGCTCCCTGCGTAACCAGAGATTGGACATTCAATGTTGATTTACCAACGAATACTCATTTGCCATACAAGTGCATTCAAATCATAAATGTCATTAAGTGAACGTTGTATATACCCTTTGCTATATAAAATATTCGATTTATACATTTGTGTGGACTTCGTTTCATCAGGTGGGAAAGTGTTCATCATATCTATATCATGTACTGTGTGGCCAGTATTTAAAGTACATAAAGCAGGTAGTGGTTTAATGATACCATACTTATCAATACAGTCAGGGAATTGTACCCCTCAGTTACAATTGGTCCTTCGAGCCGGATGGTAACTAGTGTAATATTAATATAGTGTTATTAATATTGAAATGGCCTATGATGAACACTCCACGAAACGGTCCTCCTAACGTAGAACGCCCGCAGCGCAGACGACAGCCACCTCAGTACTTAGAGGATTACGCTGTCAGTCAACTACCTAGCCTTCGACAATCGGTAAACGCGGTAAACGTAGAAAGTAAAATTATGTCTGCCCTTAACGACCAGGTTACCCCGACCACAGAGGCCCTAGTGGGTTCTAATGTAACTGACCAAGCTCACGGTGGGGACCAGGAGGGAGCTGACATGCCTTTACCCCCCGCCAATACCGAAGAAGTAGTCCCCGACCAGCCCCGGGAGGAAGACAACCCTACAGAGAGAGAACTCTGCACGGAAGAAGAGGAGGAGAGCGCCGAGGAAATAGAGCTCCAGGACTCCCCAACGAGTACAGCCAGGAGCGGCTCACCTCAACAACCGTCTTCCCCCAGCGAAGCGGAGAGGATGCTATCACAGGCGTTCCTAGTCAGCCTGACAGCCTCTACCGAACGCGATCGACTTCAGGGTGAACGCGATCGACTTCAGGGTGAACGCGATCGACTCCAGACACAGCAACGGAGCGAAGAAGAGCACATACGCCTGGAGATGAGACGCCTTCAGACGGAAGAGAATATGGCAAGAGACCGAGCAGACACCCAGCGCGCCGCTGACGGTGCCCAAAGAGAGGCAGAGCGCGACCTCGCTCTCAACCAGCGCGACCTCGCTCTCATCCAGCGCGAAACCGAGCGCGACAGACTACAAGCCGAGCGCGACAAGTTACAAGCGCAGCTAATGGAGCAGCTGATCCTCAAGGCAACACCCTCTCCCTCCGCCAGGGGTTCAAGGAACTCGTCGAGACAACAGTCAAGGGCAGCGTCTCCTAACCGAGCAAGCGACCCTGAACTTGACCAACAGACCAAGCCTATACCCCCCGCAGACCCCCTTCCCAGACCGGTCCAAGCGAGACCCAGCTACAAGGAAGGAGCAGCATACACTGCGGAGAAGCTAAATAAACGACTACAGGATCTAGAGGACCTGATAGAAGAGGAAGAGGGAGAGGAGGAGAACCAAGCCCGACGACAGCACAGTACTCCACCGGACCAGGAGGTCCAGTACAGCCCAGGCTATACCCCCGCGGCGCTGCGCTACAGACCCCCGACTCTATTCACGGGTGAGCACGACGCACGACCAGCCCCGAGGAATAGCACCTGGACCAGCGGGCCATGGTACCCTGCCGGTACCAGCCCACAGAGAGGCGCAAGAGGAGACTCGCCTAGGAGGTCTCTCCCCCAACGCTCGCCGATGTATCAGCCATCCACGGCGTCATACATTGCCACGCCGACGTTTCCAGACTTCACCTATGAGAATCGAGCACAGTACACGGAGCTCCGGATGTGCTTAGAGACAATGATGGTGGATGTCGCCGATGAACGCCACAAGTATGCAATATTACTGAAGCACCTGAAAGTACCGCGAGCGCACAATATAGCGCTAGCCTATGCCACCTCTACGACCCCATACACCGCGGCTCTAGCAGCGCTGGACCAGAGATATGGACGTATATGGGATTACGTAATCCAAGAGATAAGGCATATTGATCGCCTACCCCCAGCAACAGACAATCGCTCATTAGACGACCTGTCTATAAAAGTGCAGTCCCTGGTAGGGATGCTGGGAGCGCAACGGGAAAAGGGCATGCACGAGCTATACGGCAACTCTAACGTCGAGAGGATTTTAGAGAAGCTGCCACCCGCCAGACAAGAGCGCTTCAGGCGGCAGAGAGACCACCGTGATCCTAACGGTCCCGAACCATCCCTCCTCGATCTAGCCGACTTCCTGGCGAGAGAAGTCAGCAGCTTACGACTGGATACGTTCGTGCGGAGCACGCCAAGCTCCAGAGAGGGACCCAGGAGAATAAACGATGGAAGAAGATCGGTGACTGTCATGCACCAATCAGAATCAGTACCGAGCAGTAAGAGTACCCCCTCGAGAAAAGAGAAGTGGAAGATGGTGTGCCCCTACTGCGAGAAGGAACACTGGCTGTCACAATGTGACCTGTTCACAAAGATGAATGCAGAAGAAGTGAGTCAATGGATAAAGTCCAACAGGCGCTGTTACCGATGTGCGCGCAGTCACATGGCAGCCGAATGCCGCCTAAAGAAGAGGTGCAGTCGGTGTGACGGAGCCCATCTAGATGTACTACATGACAGTAACAGAAGAAGGCCTGCACCTGCACCATCGAGCAGCACCAAGGCAAGTGTCATGTACATTGACCCCGCCAGCAGCAGCGGCGCCCAAGTGCTATTAAAGGTAGTCCGTGTGACATTGAGCTACCAAGATAAAGTCATGGACACTTACGCCGTCCTTGATGACGGGTCAGAGAAGACCCTTCTGCTCGCGTCCGCTGCGGCCCAGCTGGGACTGCGGGGGAGCGAGAACCAAATGACGATTCGGACAATAAGAAGAGATTTAAAGACGATAAAGGGCGAGAATGTCTCCTTCACTATCGCAGCAAGCGGGCAGCCAGAGCGACGGTATAGGATTACAAATGCTTTCACCAGCCAAGAAATAGGACTATCGCAGTACACCTACCCCATCGCCAAGCTGATGGATAAATATGTGCACCTGCGTCAACTACCTATCCCGCTCATAGACGGCGCCACCCCGACCCTGCTGATAGGCTCCGACCATGCAGACCTCATCGTCCCGATTGACCGGGCCCATACAGGACCCCGAGGCTGTCCTGCAGCAGTCGAGACCCGCCTAGGGTGGACACTACAAGGCCCCCTCGCTAAATCTCTCAACCGAACAGCAGCCACTAGCTGCCTCCACTCCAGAGCGACAGAAGAAGACACCACTCTCCTGCAGCATGTCGAGAGGCTATGGACACTAGAGACAATGCCCTTTAAGAACGAAAAGAAAGACATTTGTTCTAAAGAAGACATTTACGCCATACACCTCCTCGAGCAAGGGACAAAGAGAGTCACAGTCGGCGGAGTGATGAGATACGCAACTCCACTCCTGAGGCGAGAGGGAATGCCCACCTTTCACGCAAAGAAAGACGCCACGGAGCGGTATCTATTGAACACAGAGCGGCGCCTAGCCAAAGACCCCGCTCAAGAGAGTGTGTACCGCGCTGAGATTGAGAAGCTAATCACAGCGGGACACGTGACAAAGATTGACATTAAAGAGGCCGATCAGACGACCGAATCATGGTACGTGCCGCACCACAAGGTCCACCACAACGGCAAGGATCGCATTGTGTTTAACTGCAGCTACCAGATCGGATCCCAAAATCTGAATAAAGAGCTCTTGCCCGGCCCCACACTCGGCCCCTCTCTACTAGGCGTGCTACTACGCTTCCGCCAGGACAAGGTGGCTATCAGCGGGGATATCAAAGGGATGTTCCTGCAGGTGAGACTAGTGGAGGAGAACAAGCCCCTGCTGCGGTTCCTATGGAGAGAGAGGATCGGAGATGAGCACCCAGCCATCTACCAGTGGGAAGTCCTCCCCTTCGGAACCACATGTAGCCTGTGCTGTGCTACATTTGCACTACAGAAACACGTAGCAGAGGACCCAGCAGCAGATGAAGAGGTCCGACACAGTGTGAAGAACAGTTTCTACGTGGACAACTGTTTACAAAGCGTTTCGACTCAAGAAGAAGCCGAGGTTCTCCTACTCAAGCTACGCGCCTCCCTGATCAAAGGCGGCTTTGATCTCAGGCAGTGGGCCAGCAGTGACCCGCACGTATTGCGCAGCCTCTCCCCCGCGGACAAGGCTGCCAGCAGCGAGACCTGGATGGCGACAATCCCAGGAGAAGCCCAAGAAATGACACTAGGACTAGTCTGGCGCTTCAAAACAGACTCGCTCCACTATAGACACAAACCCCTGACCACGGAGCAGGGAAGGTCGACGGCGATACCGACCACCAGACGGAGTGTGTACAGAACACTCGCCAGACAATATGACCCGTTGGGATGTATTCTACCTTACACCACCAGGGCAAAGATGATTGTACGAGCACTATGGGACAAGGACCAGGGCTGGGACGACCCAATACCCGCACACCTTGCATCCACATGGAGAGAGTGGGAGACGGAGCTCCGCTCACTCCCAGGCGTCAATATACGCCGCAGCTACTTCCCACCCACAGTGAGGCCAGAGACATGCAAGATGGATCTACACGTCTTCAGTGACGCCTCCGAAGTAGCCTATGGATCGGTGGCCTACTTGCGTGCCCAAGAGAAGGGAGGAGAGATACACACCGCTTTCATCCTGGCTCGCTCAAGAATAGCCCCACGAAAGCAACAATCTATCCCGCGTCTAGAGCTCTGCGCAGCCCTAGCAGGAGCGCATCTAGCCACGTTAATCCAACGTGAACTCACCATTCCGGTGCACAGAACAATCTTGTGGTCAGATTCCACGACAGTACTCACATGGATCAAGTCTGATTCATGCAGATACAAAGTCTTCGTGGGAGTCAGAGTCACCGAGATTCAAGAGTTAACAGAAGCAGCGAGCTGGCGGTATGTGGACACCAAACACAACCCAGCTGACGTCATCACCCGGGGAATGTCCCTAGATGACCTCACCCGTCGCAACATCTACAGTGACGGACCAGAGTTCCTCCAGCTCCCGGAAGAAGAGTGGCCTACGCCCACCCCACGGGAAGCGAGTAAAGAGGAGGCTGAGAACAAGAAACCTATGTTCTGTGGACTGAGCACAGTCGCCTCCACAGACCCCAACATAGATGATTGCATTACCCTACAGAGTGCGCAGCTAAAGACATTCCTGTGGCACCACCCAGAGATTCAGTCCACCACTGACATTTCAGCAGCTGACTACGAAGAAGCAGAACTTCTTCTACTACAACGAGCCCAGAGAGACTCGTTCCCCGATGAGCTAGACTGTCTACAGGGAGGAAAGCCCGTTCCATCAGACAGCAGACTGCTCCACCTGGCACCCGAGAGCGACGCCCATAATCTCATCAGAGTGGGTGGTCGTCTGCGGAGAGCCCCCGATCTACCGGATGACGTTAAGTACCCGATAGTCTTGAACAGCCGACACAAGGTCACAGAGCTGATCATAAAGAAATACGACGAGGATGTACACCACGCAGGAGCAGAGAGAGTCTTCGCGGAGATCAGACGTCGCTATTGGATACTTCAAGGAAGAGAAGCAGTGCGACGCTTCCAGCGAACCTGTCTAGACTGCCGAAAGTGGCGCGCGCAGCCCAGCATACCCCGGATGGCTGACCTACCTCCCTGTCGCCTCCGACTCGGCGACAAGCCATTCCACTCCACAGGCATGGACTGTTTTGGCCCGTTGTATATAAAGAAAGGAAGAGGAACCGAGAAGCGGTGGGGTATTGTATTCAAATGCATGACCACCAGAGCGATACATATCGAACTCCTTCCGACCATGAGCACAGACTCATTCCTTATGGCCTTCCGAAGATTCACATCACGGAAAGGAAAACCGTCTACATTGTTGTCTGATCACGGGACAAACTTCAAAGGCGGAGAAAGAGAGCTGAGAGAGAGCTTCCAAGCTATGGGCCCAGAACTTAAGACCCACCTCGCTCCATCCCAGATTGACTTCCAGTTTAATCCCCCGAATGCACCCCACTTCGGTGGAACCTGGGAACGAGAAGTACGTTCTATAAAGACAGCCCTGTACGCCGTGCTTGGGGCCCAGACTGTGGCGGAAGAAGTCCTAATGACAGTCCTCACGGAGATCGAGGGAGTATTGAACTCCAAGCCCCTCGGCTACGTCTCCAGTGATGTAGCAGATGTCGACCCAGTCACCCCCAACACACTCTTAATGGGGCGGCTGGACCCCGCGCTACCCCAGACAATGTACAGGCCTGAAGAAGCGAACGGCCGAAGAATGTGGAGGTACAGTCAAGTACTAGCTGACAAGTTTTGGAACAGCTTTCTACTCCACTACCTACCGTCTCTACAGACCCGCCAGAAGTGGGTAAAAGAGAGAGACAATTTGACAGAAGGAACAGTCGTCATGATTATCGACCAGTCACTACCCAGAGCTATGTGGCCGGCTGGCCGCGTAAGCAAAGTGATCACCGGTGCCGATGGCAAGGTCCAAGCAGCTGAAGTGCTCGTCCAAGGGCGAACTTACACACGACCCGTGGCGAGGCTAATAGAACTGCCCAGACTCCCAGACACTATCGATGACGACCATGACCCCACGACTTTGTGAGTTGACTGACCCTTACAGCGGACCTTGAGTGGTAGACAGTGCGGTTAATCTGTCTCTGCTTAGCTAATTAGGTGGGACTAATTAGGGGGCGGCTGTTGTGAAGGATCAGATTAAACCGAATATATATATTTATTTATGGATATATATTTAATAGTATTTGTATATCGTTTGATATCCCCTGTATATTCCTTGTACATATACACTGAATATCCCTTTAGTCTACTAACAGCCCATAATAGTTTCATTCTACCATTGGACGAGAACCTGGCGCCAGCAGCCAAGCCCCTTGGTTCAAGTTCAATCGTGCCGACGAACATGTCGTTACAAGCCGCGGTTCCGCGTAGGAATACGTCTGGCGAAATACGAATGGTACTATTTGTTCACAGCGCATATATATATGGCGCAAGTAAAGTAGAACTTTCTTTTAGTCCATTAGTCCTTTACCCTCCAACCTAGTAACAGACGTGAAGCCTCACCCACGACGCACGTGTGGTGCAGTATGGCCTACTTGGCCTCAGAATAGGCATTGAGACATCGTGTGGATTAATAGTTGAATTGTCATAGTTTGGCACTATACCGTCGAGTGGGACGTATTTCTATTAAGTTAATAATAGTCTATTATGTATGGTGCATCGTTCGGTTAGAGTTATAAAGTGAGCAGTACCCCCATCGTTCCTGGCGTTATCTAGAGTCTTAACCAGGCTGGGCAGACCACGTGTGGTGCTTGCATCCGAGGAGCTCTGGGCCAGGACGAGTGGACCTGTACATTGGATTACTTCACCCGGACGACGGCGAGCCCTCCACGGCTTGGATTATCTACGTGCTTTGGGTGCTTTGATTATGCCATGGATAACAGCCAACACTGCTGAGTGTTGGAACTACCCCCCCCGAGAGGAGTCCAGGTGAGACGGCGCTCTACCCCGAGTGAGGTCGCCTCACGTCTCTTCGTTGTGGACCGGCAGCGACCGTCTACAAGAGGGCCCAGCTGTATTCATCTGTGGACCGAGGTTCTGTGGGCACCGTGTTCAGCACTCTGAATTCTCCCAAGAAATCGTCGGCCAGATGGGATATCGCCAGCGGCTCTCCTAACCCCCCCCCCCTACTGCCTTACAACCAGCGGGACCCCCCTTTAGTGTATCCAGCTATAATCATTTAAGTACCATCGCTATAGTTCCCTAAATAACCAGGTTGTATACTTGCTCCCTGCGTAACCAGAGATTGGACATTCAATGTTGATTTACCAACGAATACTCATTTGCCATACAAGTGCATTCAAATCATAAATGTCATTAAGTGAACGTTGTATATACCCTTTGCTATATAAAATATTCGATTTATACATTTGTGTGGACTTCGTTTCATCAGGTGGGAAAGTGTTCATCATATCTATATCATGTACTGTGTGGCCAGTATTTAAAGTACATAAAGCAGGTAGTGGTTTAATGATACCATACTTATCAATACAGTCAGGGAATTGTACCCCTCAGTTACAATAACAATGTTTTTTTCCAGGCAAAACATATGCTACTTCACAACATTTGGAGATACGACATGTGCTGTGTGTGAATGTCTTGGTCGTTTGTGTAGCTTGGGTAGCGTTGGGCCGTTGGCCAAAGCTGTGTGTGGCCTGGTGTCACAGTACCTGGCTAGCCTATTTAGCTGATGTCGGCCATTGGCTCCTTGCTGCTTTGGTTTCTCTGGTATAGACCCTCTTCTCTTTGGATTTAAGTGTTGATCTTTGTCCTTTTGGATCTCTCATACATGCTCTCTCTCTAACACACACACACATGCTCTCTCTCTCTCTCTCTCTCATACATGCTCTCTCTCTAACACACATGCTCTCTCTCTCTCTCTCTTTCTAACACACACAGTATGCCTATGGCGGCCTTTCTCGATGGCTAGGCTGTGCTCGCTGAGTCTGTATAGTCAAGGATCTTCAGTCACAGTGCTCAGGTATTCTGCCACTGTGTACTCTCTGTTTAGGGCCAAATAGCATTTCAATTTCTTTCCAATGTGTCTCTCTCTCTCTCTCTCTCTTGGATTTAAGTGTTGATCTTTGTCCTTTTGGATCTCTCATACATGCTCTCTCTCTAACACACACACACATGACAAACACACATGTTCTCTCTCTCTCTCTCTCTTTCTAACACACACAGTCTGCCTATGGCGGCCTTTCTCGATGGCTAGGCTGTGCTCGCTGAGTCTGTACATAGTCAAGGATCTTCAGTCACAGTGCTCAGGTATTCTGCCACTGTGTACTCTCTTTTTAGGGCCAAATAGCATTTCAATTTCTTTCCAATGTGTCTCTCTCTCTCTCTCTCTCTGTACACTGTATATTGACTGTAGAACGGGAGCTCTCTCGCTCTCTCTTTTGCTATATGTTGCCTCGGGCAGCGCTATTATTTAAGAATATGTTGACTGTATGAAAAAAAAAAAATATATATATATATATATATATATATATATATATAATATTTTTTTTTTTAACCTTTTGGTGGGGGGGGGGGGGGGGCCTCGCGTTAAATCTCGCACAGGGCCTCGCATTTCTCCCAGGCGGCCCTGAGTATACTGATAATGCCGCTGATCCTATGCTCTCTCCTTTCAGAGAGAGATGACAGGTGACCGATCCGGTACGGAAATACCGGATCTGTCACCCGCCATCTCTCTCCGCAAATGTCCCCGTGGCCAAAACTCCGAGTGCGCTCAGAACTTCAGGAGCAGAGAAGAGAGGAAAGGAGAGAGGGGAGGAGAGGAGATGTTGTAAATATGCGTTATATGCGTACGCCTGGGCAGCCAGCATCTAACTGTTGTAACAGCAATATATAATCCATTTTTAGAAGCAGAACGCACGCAATAAGTTATAATAATAATAATAATTAGTGAAAAGTTCTGGGTTTAGAAAGTCGTATTTGGGGGCAAATGACCAATGGTTTGCTTTCAACCCATGAACTCCTTCCTCTCTCACCATTTTATATATCTTTTTTTATTTGATCTACTAAAACTGTATTGTATTATATTGTTTGTTTTGTAAAGTGTCTTTGAGCATTAGGAAAAGCGCTATATACGTCTGATGTATTATTGTTATTACGAATGGTAGGCTTTTTTTTTTTTAAATGTTTCTCATCTGGGTAAGAGTTTCTTATCTGGGTAAGAATTTGTTCTTGCCTGAGAGAAAAGCAACAATAAGAAAACATTACTGAATCCCAGGTAAGAACAAAATAGGAGGAAATGCTAGTTAAGAACGAAATCTGTTCTTATATCGCTTCATGAATGAGGCCCAATGTATATGGTTAATATAAAATGTATTCGCTACAAGATTTCTACAGTAGATTTCCCTAGTCCCCCCCCCCCCCCCCTTCCTCTGCATTGGCGCTGCACTGTCGGCTGCCTCGTGTGAGGGAGACCTCCCCCACCCAGGACTTGGCTTGTGCACTCCCCCCCACCCCCCCCCCCCGTAACAACCCCAACCCACTCCCCCCTCCTTCCGTAAATGGCGCTGCCTATGACGGCTGCCAGTCTGTTTGCGGTGGTGAATATGCATATGTTTGTCTCAAGGCTCTGTACCATTATTACTATCTAAAATGTAATAATTGTGGAATATTACTGTAATGAGCTGTATGTGTATGATCCAAGCGTCCTATGATCCTCATAGGAGCATAACAGAAAAAAGCATTCCATGTGAAGGTATTCTGTATCTTTGCATGTCAACTAATAAAGAAACTTGAAACTTGAAACGTTTTTGGGGGGGATTTGACTCTTTCTCCTGCTTCTCTCCGTATAGCGACTTGCATCCGTGGGCCTGGACGCCAAGAACACCGTGTGTGTGTGGGACTGGAAGAGAGGCCGTGTCCTGGCCACTGCGACCGGCCACTCGGACAGGGTGCGGACAGAGACCTTTCATGAAGCCAGAATATTCAACTGTGGTTTAAAATAATAATAAGTATTTCTACTCCAGTACTGTACTGTTTTGAGGTACTGTACTTGTACTGTACTTTACCTGGGTATTTTAAATGTAGGGAACTTTGTACTTTTATTGCACTACATTTATCTGAACCCATTATTCATTAGTTATTTTTAATAACTTTAATAATTTTTAATAATAGATATTTGACATGTAAAACACATTGCATAAGTAGGTGACAATGATATACTTCCACATTCTGAGCCTGCCAACCTCAAGAGGATGTAATCAGAGCGGCAGAACTGGTCCACATACCACTTTAACATCATCTTCAGAGCAGTTGTTCTCAACATAGGGTGCAGGGACCCACAGGGGCCCGTGAGGAGGTTTTAGGTGGTCCCCGGAAAAACAGGAAATAGTTAAATTTTACAGTATAATTCACTAGAAATGAGCTCAGTGAGAGAAAAGAGTAAGCTGTACAGGCATAGAGACAGGTGTTTAGCAGGCTGTGACATACAGGCGTAGAGACAGGTGTTTAGCAGGCTGTACAGGCGTAGAGACAGAGGTGTTTAGCAGACTGTACAGGCGTAGAGACAGAGGTGTTTAGCAGGCTGTACAGGTGTAGAGACAGAGGTGTTTAGCAGACTGTACAGGCGTAGAGACAGAGGTGTTTAGCAGGCTGTGACGTACAGGCGTAGAGACAGAGGTGTTTAGCAGGCTGTACAGGTGTAGAGACAGAGGTGTTTAGCAGGCTGTACAGGTGTAGAGACGGGTGTTTAGCAGGCTGTACAGGTGTAGAGACAGAGGTGTTTAGCAGGCTGTACAGGCGTAGAGACAGAGGTGTTTAGCAGGCTGTACAGGCGTAGAGACAGAGGTGTTTAGCAGACTGTACAGGCGTAGAGACAGAGGTGTTTAGCAGGCTGTACAGGCGTAGAGACAGAGGTGTTTAGCAGGCTGTACAGGCGTAGAGACAGAGGTGTTTAGCAGGCTGTACAGGCGTAGAGACAGGTGTTTAGCAGACTGTACAGGTGTAGAGACAGAGGTGTTTAGCAGACTGTACAGGCGTAGAGACAGAGGTGTTTAGCAGACTGTACAGGCGTAGAGACAGAGCTGTTTAGCAGGCTGTACAGACGTAGAGACAGAGGTGTTTAGCAGGCTGTACAGGCGTAGAGACAGAGGTGTTTAGCAGGCTGTACAGGCGTAGAGACAGAGGTGTTTAGCAGGCTGTACAGGCGTAGAGACAGAGGTGTTTAGCAGACTGTACAGGCGTAGAGACAGAGGTGTTTAGCAGACTGTACAGGCGTAGAGACAGAGCTGTTTAGCAGGCTGTACAGACGTAGAGACAGAGGTGTTTAGCAGGCTGTACAGGCGTAGAGACAGAGGTGTTTAGCAGGCTGTACAGGCGTAGAGACAGAGGTGTTTAGCAGACTGTACAGGCGTAGAGACAGAGGTGTTTAGCAGGCTGTACAGGCGTAGAGACAGAGGTGTTTAGCAGGCTGTACAGGCGTAGAGACAGGTGTTTAGCTGGCTGTACAGGCGTAGAGACAGGTGTTTAGCAGGCTGTACAGGTGTAGAGACAGAGGTGTTTAGCAGACTGTACAGGCGTAGAGACAGGTGTTTAGCAGGCTGTACAGGTGTAGAGACAGAGGTGTTTAGCAGACTGTACAGGCGTAGAGACAGAGGTGTTTAGCAGACTGTACAGGTGTAGAGACAGAGGTGTTTAGCAGACTGTACAGGTGTAGAGACAGAGGTGTTTAGCAGGCTGTACAGGCGTAGAGACAGGTGTTTAGCAGACTGTACAGGCGTAGAGACAGGTGTTTAGCAGACTGTACAGGCGTAGAGACAGGTGTTTAGCAGGCTGTACAGGCGTAGAGACAGGTGTTTAGCAGGCTGTACAGGCGTAGAGACAGAGGTGTTTAGCAGGCTGTACAGGCGTAGAGACAGGTGTTTAGCAGGCTGTACAGGTGTAGAGACAGAGGTGTTTAGCAGGCTGTACAGGCGTAGAGACAGAGGTGTTTAGCAGACTGTACAGGCGTAGAGACAGGTGTTTAGCAGGCTGTACAGGTGTAGAGACAGAGGTGTTTAGCAGGCTGTACAGGCGTAGAGACAGGTGTTTAGCAGGCTGTACAGGCGTAGAGACAGGTGTTTAGCAGGCTGTACAGGCGTAGAGACAGAGGTGTTTAGCAGGCTGTACAGGTGTAGAGACAGAGGTGTTTAGCAGACTGTACAGGCGTAGAGACAGGTGTTTAGCAGGCTGTACAGGCGTAGAGACAGAGGTGTTTAGCAGGCTGTACAGGCGTAGAGACAGGTGTTTAGCAGGCTGTACAGGCATAGAGACAGGTGTTTAGCAGGCTGTACAGGTGTAGAGACAGAGGTGTTTAGCAGGCTGTACAGGCGTAGAGACAGGTGTTTAGCAGGCTGTACAGGCGTAGAGACAGGTGTTTAGCAGGCTGTACAGGCGTAGAGACAGGTGTTTAGCAGGCTGTACAGGCATAGAGACAGGTGTTTAGCAGACTGTACAGGCGTAGAGACAGGTGTTTAGCAGACTGTACAGGCGTAGAGACAGGTGTTTAGCAGGCTGTACAGGCGTAGAGACAGAGGTGTTTAACAGACTGTACAGGCGTAGAGACAGAGGTGTTTAGCAGGCTGTACAGGCGTAGAGACAGAGGTGTTTAGCAGGCTGTACAGGCGTAGAGACAGAGGTGTTTAGCAGACTGTACAGGCGTAGAGACGGAGGTGTTTAGCAGGCTGTACAGGCGTAGAGACAGAGGTGTTTAGCAGGCTGTACAGGCGTAGAGACAGAGGTGTTTAGCAGACTGTACAGGCGTAGAGACAGAGGTGTTTAGCAGACTGTACAGGCGTAGAGACAGAGGTGTTTAGCAGGCTGTACAGGCGTAGAGACAGGTGTTTAGCAGGCTGTACAGGCGTAGAGACAGAGGTGTTTAGCAGGCTGTACAGGCGTAGAGACAGAGGTGTTTAGCAGGCTGTACAGGCGTAGAGACAGAGGTGTTTAGCAGGCTGTACAGGCGTAGAGACAGGTGTTTAGCAGACTGTACAGGCGTAGAGACAGAGGTGTTTAGCAGACTGTACAGGCGTAGAGACAGAGGTGTTTAGCAGGCTGTACAGGCGTAGAGACAGAGGTGTTTAGCAGACTGTACAGGCGTAGAGACAGGTGTTTAGCAGGCTGTACAGGCGTAGAGACAGAGGTGTTTAGCAGGCTGTACAGGCGTAGAGACAGAGGTGTTTAGCAGACTGTACAGGCGTAGAGACAGAGGTGTTTAGCAGGTTGTACAGGCGTAGAGACAGAGGTGTTTAGCAGGTTGTACAGGCGTAGAGGCAGCCCTGTGCAGGAAGTTGGCTCATTGACCGTTGGCACAGCTTTAGATGTTATGGCAAGCAGCTTGGCAGGGGCCCATTTCATTTTGTTGGGTCTTTGTTGAACTGATCTGTTTCCTTCTCTTTCAGATCTTTGATGTTTCTTGGGATCCATTCCAACTCAACCGTCTGGTCAGCT
This sequence comes from Notolepis coatsorum, assembly GCF_963971535.1. Lineage (NCBI taxonomy): Eukaryota > Metazoa > Chordata > Actinopteri > Aulopiformes > Paralepididae > Notolepis > Notolepis coatsorum. The sequence goes on along the minus strand of NC_140171.1, from coordinate 149,612,510 downwards.
GTGGAGTGAAACACATCAAGGTACAACATGAAAGGCGCTCGTCACCAACGCAAGAGACACTGGTATCGAATCCAGCTGTCAGCGTTGCTTCCGGCTTGGCCGGCCGTCATACTGGCTCAATTGGCAGAGTCAGCGGGAGGGAAGCCAGTGGGTGGGTCTGGGTTGTTGTGGACAGCGACTCCTACAGTTCGGTCGGGGCGCCTGCACAGCGAGGGAAGGATCTAAGAGAGGTAGTGTGACCTTCCACACGTTACACTCTCTCAGTGAGAGTCCGCGCTGCCAGGTGAAAAGAAGCGGTGGGCTGGCTACACATGTGTCGGAGGAAGCATGTGATAGTATCCGCCCTCCCGGACCGACGGTAGAGGAGGGGGGGGGGGGGGTAAGTGCGCAACGACCAGGAAGGGGATTGGGAATTGGCATAACGACTAACATTGGGAGGGGAGAAAAACGGAGAAAGAAGGAGGAAAAAAGATAAAATGGCGGGGAATTCTGCGTGGAAATGCATGGGTCACTTTAGCTGGTCCCTGGCCGTCTATGTAACGTTAAGTATGTACATTAAAAATGTACTGCGGACAGACCAGGGCAGAAGTTTCTCATGTGAGCAGCAGCCTGGTTGCTGGTGGTTCACCACGTGCCTGTCTGCTCCGCTGCTCGTTCATAATCACTGGTATTGATTGACCACTTGCACAATGTAGGGGCATCATAACCGGCTACGTCTATAGCCCAGCAGACTTCTTCCAGTCCCATCACAACACATTGAGTTTAGCAACTTTTCTCCCGTCAATTAAACAACTTTATCGTCACTTTTTTCTTTTTAATTTTTTTAATTCTTTTTTTTTTAATTACTTTTAAAAATGATTTAATAAGCAAACGTTTGTAAAGTGTGTTTGTCAGCTGGGTCTTTTAAGGTTTTTGGGCTCTATTTCATGTACAAAAGTTTACTGTTAGTTAGCCACATTAGCATTTAGCTCCACCTAAATCCAATACAACCAACAGTTTACCAGATTAACAGAAAGCGTTCACAACTTTCCAGAATATCAAATGTGGGTCTAACAGATGTCACGTCGATACTAATTAAGTTATATGTCTCATTTCATGCCCCATATCTAACAGATTTAGGCAGAGCTAAATGCTAAGTGGCTCCACTGTTAGTGTAACTGAGGGGTACAATTCCCTGACTGTATTGATAAGTATGGTATCATTAAACCACTACCGCTTTATGTACTTTAACTACTGGCCATACAGTACACGATATCTAAATATGATGAACACTTTCCCACAATGAAATCGGTTCCAGACAAAGGTAATAATCAAATATTTAATATAGCAAAAGGTACATATGATATTTACTATTACAGTTATGATTTGAATGCACTTGTAAGGCAAATGAGTACTCGTAGGCAAATCAACACTGAATGTCCAATCTCTGGTTACGCAGGAAGCAAGTATACAACCTGGCTCTTAGGGAATTAGATCTATGGTACACTTAATGATATAGCGGGATGTTCTGGAAGGGGTCCTCCCGGTTGTAAGCCGGTAGGGGGGGTAGGAGAGCCGTCGGTAGTAGACCGTCTGGTCAACGATATCTAGGGAGACTTCAAGTACAGAAGACAGTGCAGTAGACTCTTGATCCGCAGATGAATACACCTTGGTTCTCTTGTAGGCTGTAGCTCCACAATGAAGAAGAAGCTAGGCGACCTCAGTCTCTCTGAGCGCCGACTCAACTTGACTCCTCTCGGGGGTAAATCCAACACTCACAGGCGTCGGCGATTATCCGCTCCACAAATCACAGTACCAAAGCAAATATATTCCAGCCGCATAGGGCTCAGCAGTCGTCGGGTAGGTAATCCAGTGTACATGTCCCTCGGTCCTCGTCTAGATCTCCTCGGATGAAGGCGCCATGTGGTCGGCCCAGCCTGGTTAAGACTCTAGATAACACGAGGAAGCGTTGGAGATGCTGGTCACTTTAGAACTCTAACCGCACGATGCACCATACACGATAGACTATTATTACTTAATAGAAATACGTCGCACTCGACGGTACAGTGCCAAACTCTGACAATTCAGTTATTAATTCGCACGAGGTCTCGATGCTATTCTAAGGCCAAACAGGCCATACTACACCGCACGTGGTATCGTGGGTGAGGCTTCACGTTCTGTTACTAAGTTGGAAGAAGGGTAAAGGACTAAGGGATTTCTACATTTACTTGCGCCATATTTATATGCACGGTGAACAAATAGTGCCACTCTCATTTCGGTAGCCGTATCCCTGAGCGGAGCCGGGGCTAGTACGGACATGTCTCGTCGGTACCTTTGAACTTGACGCCAGGGGCTGGTCCCCTGGCGCCTGGTCCTTTTGTCCAATAAGAGAATGAACTATTATGGGCTATAGTAGGCTAAAGGGATATTCCGTGTATATGTACAAGGAATATACAAGGGATATCAAACGATATACAAATACTATTCAATATATATCAATAAATAAATATATATATTCGGTTTAATCTGATCCTTCGTAACAGTTAGAGTTAGCTACATTTAGCTCCGCCTGAATCCAATACATTAATCTGTTAGATAAAATAAGAGCTAGTAAAGCAGATTGGTACGTAGAGAGACAACCTCTCATTTTAGAAGATCATTCTAATGTCTTAACTCTTTGGACGCCAGACCTGTTATGCTGTAATGCTATAGATAACATTCAGCCACTAGATGGTGCTATAGATAACATTCAGCCACTAGATGGTGCCATAGATAACATTCAGCCACTAGATGTTGCTATAGATAACATTCAGCCACTAGATGTTGCTATAGATAACATTCAGCCACTAGATGGTGCTATAGATAACATTCAGCCACTAGATCTCACTAGACAGCATGTCATTTTATCCAATCAGGTGCATTCCACGTGGGAAAATGGGAAGTAGGGAGGGGATAGATGCAACATGTAAACGACAACATTCATAAATAAAATTAAAATAAAATAAATTCATAAAATAAAAGTTTAAATATTTTTTTGGGGGGGGGGGAGCAATAATTTTATTCCGCACCTTTCTAAAAATGTGGTGGATGTATGGTGGATGTATGGATGGTGGTATGGTGGTTTATTCCTTTTTCTAAATGTTTTTATGATTAATCTACATACAATTTTTATCTATAGCACCTCTTAATAATTAACCAAAGTATCGTAAGTAGGGATGCTCGATATTGGCTTTTTTACTGATACCGATATACTGATATACCGATATTGTCCAACTCTTAATTTCCGATACCGATATCAACCGATACCGATATATGCAGGGTTTCCCCCCCAAAAAACGGAATAATTTCAGGTAATTAACATTGCATATCTCTTGTTGTGGAATTAACACAACATTATGCATACTTTTGACAATAAATAAAATCAGAATTTGTTCTTAATTGCTTTCCTGGGTAAATAAAGGTTATAGAAATGTAAAAAAATAAATAAAACAATACAGATATTTTCCGATATCACATTTTAATGCCAATATCGGCCGATAATATCGGTAGGCCAATAATATCGGACATCCCTAATCGTAAGTGATAAATGACATGATAGATCATGGCTCTGGATTTAGGCTTTGAAACATTTGAAACCCAAACTTTCTTTTCTTTTTACAAATGGACTGAAGATCATTTCTGCTCATACCTGAATTTCCCCCAAGGGGATCATTAAAGGAATATCTTATCTTATCTTATCTTACACTTTCCTCAGTTCTGGACACTGTGTGGAAACGCGCTGACACCCAAGCGGGGGATCTTCGGGAAGACGGGGGACCTGCAGACCATCCTGTGTCTGGCCACAGCCAAGGAGGAGGTCACCTACTCTGGTGCCCTGAACGGAGACATCTACGTCTGGAGGGGGCTGAACCTAGTGCGCACCGTGCAGGCGGCACATGGGGTTAGTAGAAGTCACACACACACACACACACACACACACACACACACACACACACACACACACACACACACACACACACACACACACACACACACACACACACACACACACACACACGCCAGCCAGCCAGCCAGCTCGTTGGGAGCAGTAAGGGGTTAAAGTGTTTTGCTCATGAGGTCAGGAAGAAATCGAACCGAGAACTTTCAGATGATCAGACTGCTCTTACCTCCAGAGCCACTGCTACCTGCCCAGTAGATCTGTTCCATCTGTGTCCTCTTTGCCATTATGCTGTCTCTTGACCTGACGGAGATAATGAAGCAGGTCTCTTGGGTGAAGATAATGAAGCCGGTCTCTTGGGTGAAGATAATGAAGCAGGTCTCTTGGGTGAAGATAATGAAGCAGGTCTCTTGGGTGAAGATAATGAAGCCGGTCTCTTGGGTGAAGATAATGAAGCAGGTCTCTTGGGTGAAGATAATAATGAAGCAGGTCTCTTGGGTGAAGATAATAATGAAGCAGGTCTCTTGGGTGAAGATAATGAAGCAGGTCTCTTGGGTGAAGATAATGAAGCAGGTCTCTTGGGTGAAGATAATAATGCAGCAGGTCTCTTGGGTGAAGATAATAATGAAGCAGGTCTCTTGGGTGAAGATAATAATGAAGCAGGTCTCTTGGGTGAAGATAATGAAGCAGGTCTCTTGGGTGAAGATAATGAAGCAGGTCTCTTGGGTGAAGATAATGAAGCAGGTCTCTTGGGTGAAGATAATGCAGCCGGTCTCTTGGGTGAAGATAATGAAGCAGGTCTCTTGGGTGAAGATAATGAAGCAGGTCTCTTGGGTGAAGATAATGAAGCAGGTCTCTTGGGTGAAGATAATGAAGCCGGTCTCTTGGGTGAAGATAATGAAGCAGGTCTCTTGGGTGAAGATAATAATGAAGCAGGTCTCTTGGGTGAAGATAATAATGAAGCAGGTCTCTTGGGTGAAGATAATGAAGCAGGTCTCTTGGGTGAAGATAATGAAGCAGGTCTCTTGGGTGAAGATAATGAAGCCGGTCTCTTGGGTGAAGATAATGAAGAAGGTCTCTTGGGTGAAGATAATGAAGAAGGTCTCTTGGGTGAAGATAATGCAGCCGGTCTCTTGGGTGAAGATAATGAAGCCGGTCTCTTGGGTGAAGATAATGAAGCCGGTCTCTTGGGTGAAGATAATGAAGCAGGTCTCTTGGGTGAAGATAATAATGAAGCAGGTCTCTTGGGTGAAGATAATGAAGCAGGTCTCTTGGGTGAAGATAATGAAGAAGGTCTCTTGGGTGAAGATAATGAAGAAGGTCTCTTGGGTGAAGATAATGAAGCAGGTCTCTTGGGTGAAGATAATGAAGAAGGTCTCTTGGGTGAAGATAATGCAGCCGGTCTCTTGGGTGAAGATAATGAAGCCGGTCTCTTGGGTGAAGATAATGAAGCAGGTCTCTTGGGTGAAGATAATGAAGCAGGTCTCTTGGGTGAAGATAATAATGAAGCAGGTCTCTTGGGTGAAGATAATGAAGCAGGTCTCTTGGGTGAAGATAATGAAGCAGGTCTCTTGGGTGAAGATAATGAAGCAGGTCTCTTGGGTGAAGATAATGAAGCAGGTCTCTTGGGTGAAGATAATGAAGCAGGTCTCTTGGGTGAAGATAATGAAGCAGGTCTCTTGGGTGAAGATAATAATGAAGCAGGTCTCTTGGGTGAAGATAATAATGAAGCAGGTCTCTTGGGTGAAGATAATGAAGGTGTAGACGCAGAGCAGTATACCACAGTATCATCGGTAGGGTTCGATACTGTTCACATTTTAACCGATACCGGTACCCAACGGTACCTTTTGTCTGTACTTTAGTCTCAAAGAATTTAATCTACCTACCTCAGTTGTAATATTTTTTTCCAAAATTCAAATAATTTATTATCATTTCATTATTATTTATTTAGAACAATTTGTTAATATATAATATATAATATTGCAGCGAGCGTTGTCTGCATCCAGCTTTGTAAAGTGTAAACCACACTTGCGACCGTTTTCGGCTTGCCATCGCCCCGACTGCTTTGTTGTTGAATCAAGTCAAATCCTAGGTAAGCGTGTATTGTGCGCGTGAACATTGACGTGAATGTGCGGCTCACTTCATAGGTTTCGTTTCACGGTAAACGAAACGTTGACGTCATCGGTTGGTTTACAGTACCGAAATGTGGCACCGGTAGATCTCACGTGAAACGATAGGCTACTCGGTAGTACCGACGTGATTCGGTCGATACTCTTAAAAGTACCGGATTCGGTACCCATCCCTAATCATTGGCATGAAAGTGGAAATTTGCGTTGGAACCATTTCGTTCCATACTGTTAATATACGGTATATTGTATTATTGTGAATAGGAGTGGTCCCAGTACCGACCCCTGGGGCACACACTTAGATACACCAAGGGAGCTGCATTAGAAGTGGTACCTGCAGCACACACTGAATTAGGGTTTTCACATTAGGAATGGTTGCCTCCGTTCCGTTCCCGAGAACGATAGTCGCCCCTCCCCGCTTCCCCGCTGGCCAGCGTCCACACTACCAATCTCGTTTAGTTCCCGAGCACACTTGAGGGAGCAACTGGCACTGCCACAGACGCGCTATAGCGGGCACTTCAACCCTTCTTTGCTCTTGGAGAAAACATTTTGGGATGAAATGAGATAGAATAGAATAGAATAGATAGAATAGAAATACTTTATTCATCCAGAGGGAAATTTGGCACTACAAATCGCTCACAGTAACCAGTAAACATTTAGGTGGACAAAAACAATGAGATCTCGACTCATTTAGTTCATGGAAACGAATGATACCGGTGAGGTCTCTGACGCTACATTTGATTTTGATTTTATTAGGGATCCCCATTAGCTGGTGCGATAGCAACCAGCTAGTCTTCCTGGGGTCCACACACAAAAAACACACACAAAAACAATCACTATTGCAAAAAATTTAAAGTCAGTACACACAATGCATAATGAACCTACTGTAACAATTAATATAGCTAAAATTACATTAGTGTAAAACAAAAACAAAAAATTACTTTACAGTGTTAAAAACAATTTAAAAACTATTTAAGATTCTTTTTAAAAGTGAATCTACTGTAAATGCAGCAGAGGTTCCGAGGCAGGCCATTCCACAGAGTTAATGCTCTAAAAATAAAAGATCTCCCCAGAGCGCTGGTTCTAGGACCTGGCAATTCAAGCTGCCCACTACTGGAACCTCTAGTGTAATGCTCGTGCACAGTATTACTAAAAACAATCTGATTATGTATAAAAACAGGAGTCTTACTGCTCATGACCAACTTGAACAGCACAAGTATATTAAAAGACAATCTATTTTCAACGTTAAGCCAAGAGAGGCGGGCATGCATACGGCTCACATTAGACCTTAGTGAGCAGCCCAGTACCTTGTGGGAGTCTGATCATGGCAGAGGAGAGGCTGATTCTTGCGGTGTCTGACAACCCAGTAATAATACGACCTAAGATATATATATGACCTATAACGCAGATGACGCAACAATAGGCGCTCCCTGCGCTTTGGAAGCGCTCTGGGCATTCATATTCTTTATATCCAAAGCGTTCCGCCTTGAAAAAAATGCTTTCTGTGGACACAGCGCCTTAAGGTGGTATTGAGAGGGCACGTTATATCTTATAAAGCCTTAAGGTGGTATTGAGAGGGCACGTTATATCTTATAAAGCCTTAAGGTGGTATTGAGAGGGCACGTTATATCTTATAAAGCCTTAAGGTGGTATTGAGAGGGCACGTTATATCTTATGAAGCCTTAAGGTGGTATTGAGAGGGCACGTTATATCTTATGAAGCCTTAAGGTGGTATTGAGAGGGCACATTATATCTTATGAAGCCTTAAGGTGGTATTGAGAGGGCACGTTATATCTTATGAAGCCTTAAGGTGGTATTGAGGGGGCACATTATATCTTATGAAGCCTTAAGGTGGTATTGAGGGGGCACATTATATCTTATGAAGCCTCTGAAAAGAGAGAAAGACGTAAGTGCTTGGCTGAAATTGAAACACAGCTTCCCTCGTTGGAGGTTTCCAGACTCTCACAATCCCAAACGGACCTAAATAATATTTTAAAATTGAAGTATATGAATACAACTCTATTCCGGGCAAGCAGGTTAGCACCCTCCTCCTTAAACTCAGACAGAAGCACTTGTTACAGCAAGCATCTTCCATGTTTTGGTACAGTTGTGCTCACATTTGCAATCGTTCCGTGCCCCCGTTCCGTGCTGATTCGTTCCCCAGACCACCTTTTCAAGTGGTCTCGGACACGGACCGGTTAGCCGTCCCCGGGGACGGAACGCAGCGTTCTCACTACACTACTTCTGGGGCGATCGTGCTCGGAACCGGCCCCGGATGCCTAGTGTGTGAAAGCACCCTGAGATCTGAGGGTTCCAGACAACAGACTGTTTGTTCTGACAGTCCTATTATTATACAGTATATTATTATTATTATTATTATTATTATTATTATTATTATTATTATTATTATTATTATTATTATTATAAAGCATCAAAAGGCTTAGACAGGTCAATGAAAATGGCTGCACAGGGATGTTTGTTGTCTTTTTAACTTGTTGACTTTCAGTCAACAGTTGTGCTGTTTTTTCCCCCTAAAACCTGATGGAAATCAGATCAAATGTTAGTCAATAAAAACGCTTTAAATTGTTCACCAACAAGGGATTCCATTGCCTTAAAAAACCAACAAACAGAAATAGACCACCGCAACACTTCCAGTATGTTCAGCTCATGGGAAGAGCGCAGGGGGATAAAATCAATGAATGTTGATGAGAGCCTTGACGTAAGTGGTTGTAGCTACGGCTGTGGGGGTGCTGGACACATGATCCAATATAATTTTAGCCACAACCACTTACCTCAAGGCTCTCATCAACATTCATTAATTTTATCCCCCCCCCCCCCCCACGCTCTCCCATGAGTTCAATGAAACGCGGAAGTGCAGTGGTCTATATACTATAGATATATATACACTTTATACAGTATAACTAGATGGTGCAAGGCGGAGTCTCCAGCGTAGTTCACCGGCGGCCATCTTGCCACAGGCAGCACGCCCACTCATGAATGTCTATGGTGCATGTACTATTGAAATAACCATAGCTTGCTCAATTTCCAACCGATTTACAAACGGTTTGGTTTATTACAAATGTTATTAACGGGGCTATGATTCGGGATGCTTGGACATGTTGAAATTATTTTCATATGAAATTCCATTATAAGTATGATAACTACATCTCTAACATTTATAACAAACCAAACCGCTTGAAAATCGGTTGACAATTTGGCACGCTATGGTTATTTCAATAGTAAATGCACAATAGACATTCATGTTATGAGTGGGCGTGCTGCCTGTGGCAAGATGGCCTCAACGTCGGTCTCCATTGGCCAGCAGTGCGGGTGAGTCATCTAGCCTTTATATATGTCTATGGTCTATACCTTCCGTCTGTTTCATCTCTGTTTTGTGTGATGGATCATTGCCGCTGGGCCCACTCTCTCTCCGCAGGCCGGGATCTTCAGCATGCATGCCGGGGACGAGGGCTTCGCGACCGGCGGCAGGGACGGCTGCATCAGGCTGTGGGACGTGGACTTCAAACCCATCACCAAGATCGACCTGCGAGAGGCGGAGCAAGGATACAAAGGTGTGTTGAGGTACCATGTGACCAGGCAGAGGTACCATGTGATCAGGCAGAGGTACCACCATGTGATCAGAGGTACCATGTGATCAGGCAGAGGTACCACCATGTGATCAGAGGTACCATGTGATCAGAGGTACCATGTGATCAGGCAGAGTTACCATGTGATCAAATCAAATCAAATGTATTTGTATAGCCTGAGATCACATGGAATATCTTGCAGTGTAATGTAGTGAATAGTATTTCAGTGTAATGTAGTGAATAGTCTCAGTGTAATGTAGTGAATAGTCTTTTAGTGTAATGTAGTGAATAGTCTCAGTGTAATGTAGTGAATAGTCTTTTAGTGTAATGTAGTGAATAGTCTTTTAGTGTAATGTAGTGAATAGTCTTTCAGTGTAATGTAGTGAATAGTCTTTCAGTGTAATGTAGTGAATAGTCTTTCAGTGTAATGTAGTGAATAGTCTTTCAGTGTAATGTAGTGAATAGCCTTTCAGTGTAATGTAGTGAATAGCCTTTCAGTGTAATGTAGTGAATAGCCTTTCAGTGTAATGTAGTGAATAGCCTTTCAGTGTAATGTAGTGAATAGTATTTCAGTGTAATGTAGTGAATAGTCTTGCAGTGTAATGTAGTGAATAGTATTTCAGTGTAATGTAGTGAATAGTCTTTTAGTGTAATGTAGTGAATAGTCTTTTAGTGTAATGTAGTGAATAGTCTTTCAGTGTAATGTAGTGAATAGTCTTTCAGTGTAATGTAGTGAATAGTATTTCAGTGTAATGTAGTGAATAGTATTTCAGTGTAATGTAGTGAATAGTCTTTCAGTGTAATGTAGTGAATATTCTTTCAGTGTAATGTAGTGAATAGTCTTTCAGTGTAATGTAGTGAATAGTCTTTCAGTGTAATGTAGTGAATAGTATTTCAGTGTAATGTAGTGAATAGTCTTTCAGTGTAATGTAGTGAATAGTCTTTCAGTGTAATGTAGTGAATAGTCTTTCAGTGTAATGTAGTGAATAGTCTTTCAGTGTAATGTAGTGAATAGTCTTTCAGTGTAATGTAGTGAATAGTCTTTCCGTGTAATGTAGTGAATAGTATTTCAGTGTAATGTAGTGAATAGTATTTCAGTGTAATGTAGTGAATAGTCTTTCAGTGTAATGTAGTGAATATTCTTTCAGTGTAATGTAGTGAATAGTCTTTCAGTGTAATGTAGTGAATAGTCTTTCAGTGTAATGTAGTGAATAGTATTTCAGTGTAATGTAGTGAATAGTCTTTCAGTGTAATGTAGTGAATAGTCTTTCAGTGTAATGTAGTGAATAGTCTTTCAGTGTAATGTAGTGAATAGTCTTTCAGTGTAATGTAGTGAATAGTCTTTCAGTGTAATGTAGTGAATAGTATTTCAGTGTAATGTAGTGAATAGTCTTTCAGTATACTTACTTACTTACTTACTTACTTACTTACGCCTTTTACCCCGTTTGGGGCATAGGCCGACAACAAGGGTTCTCCAAGCATCCCGATCCTGAGCCAACCTCTCAAGCTGGCCCCAGGTGTGTCCCATCTTCTTGGCATCATCTTCCAAGTCTCTGCGCCAGGTGTTTCGTGGTCGGCCTCTCTTTCTTTTCCCTTGGGGGTTCCACCTGAGAGATTGTCTTGTGATGCTCAGGGATGGTTTACGGAGTGTATGGCCAATCCATCTCCAACGCCGTTGATGGTGTTAGGCCAGCGAATCAGGAGGATTCGGCGCAGACAGGTGTTTAAGAAAACTTGTAGTTTATTGGTTGTGGTGACAGTGGTCATCCAGGTCTCAGCGCCATAGAGTAGGACTGACTTCACGTTGGTGTTAAAGATCCTGATCTTGGTTGTGATGGAAATGTCTCTTGAGCTCCAGATGTTCTTTAGTTGGAGAAAGGCTTCTCTGGCCTTGCCAATCCTAGCTCTCACATCAGCATCTGTTCCACCTTGCTTGTTAACCATGCTGCCCAGGTACTGTAGGTGAAGTTGTCTACCCCTTCCAAAGCTTCTCCTTCCAGAATGATGGGTGATGTGTTGTCAGCATTGATTCTCATGACCTTGCTCTTCCCTCTGTGGATGTTAAGCCCAAGCCGAGTAGAGTTGTCAGCGATGGTACTTGTCTTTTCCTGCATCTGCTGCTGGGTGTGAGAGAGAAGGGCCAGGTCATCTGCAAAGTCGAGGTCTTCTAACTGCGTCCATAATGTCCATTGTATTCCATTTAGTTTCTCTGCCGTGGATTGCTTCATGACCCAGTCTATTGCCAGCAGGAACAGAAATGGTGACAACAAACAGCCCTGTCTCACTCCAGTTTTTACCTGGAAGGCGTTGGTAGTGTCTGAGTAGCTTCCAGAGGGTCTCTCTATTCACGCTGTCGAAAGCCTTTTTGTAGTCAATGAAATTAATGAATAGGGATGAATTCCACTCTAATGACTGCTCCAGTATTATCCGCAGTGTTGCAATCTGGTCTGTGCAGGATCTGTTTTTGCGGAAGCCCGCCTGGTGGTCTCATAGCTGTGGGTTAACGGCGTCCTTCATCCTGTCCAGTATAATCCTATTGAATATTTTTCCTGGGATAGAGAGTAGTGTGATCCCTCTGTAGTTTGCACATTGGCTCATATCTCCTTTCTTTGGTATTTTGACGAGGTAGCCCTCCTTCCATTCTGATGGGATGTGTTCTTCTTCCCATATCTTCTTGAAGAGAGGATGGAGCATCTCTTCCATCGTCTCTATATCGGCCTTCAGTGCTTCTGCCGGAATACCGTCAGGTCCTGCAGTCTTGCCGTTCCTAAGTTTCTTGATGGCTTTCCGGATCTCTTCCTTTGTTGGCACGCTGCAGTCTATCAGCAGATCGCTGTCAGCTTGCTGGAGTTCTGGTGGGTCCTGTGGTGCTGGTCTGTTTAGCAGTTCCTCAAAATGTTCTACCCATCTTTCCTTTTGTCTTTCCTCTCCGATGATTGGCTGTCCATCTTTGTCCTTAACTGGTCTTTCTGGTTTACTAAACCTTCCTGACAGCTTCTTGGTGGTGTTATATAAGTCTTTCAAATGTCCATGTCTAGCTGCTTCTTCAGCCTCTGCCGCAAGACTCTCTATATAGTCCTTCTTGTCTGCCTTGATGCTTTTTCTTAACCCTTTTTGTGGCTTCTGTGTACTGGTTTTTTGCTTTGACCTTTTCGGCTCTTGTGCGACTGTTGTTGATTAGTGCCTTCTTCCCTTTCCTCTCCTCTATCTTCCTCAATGACTCTCCTGATATCCACTCCTTGTGGTTGTGTTTCTTCGGTCCCAGTACTTCTTTGCACGTTGTACTTACTGCTTCCTTCACAGACTTCCACTTGTTGTCGATGTTTTCCTCCTCTTCTTCCATCAACTCTTGCAGGGCTTGAAACTTGTTCCTAAGTGTGAGTTTGTATTCTTCTAACTTGGTTGGGTCTCTCAGAAGTGCTGTGTTGAATGTTTGTCTCCGATTCTTCTCTCCTGTCCAGTTTTTCTTTAATTTCAGCTTCAGCTGATGGTCTGAGGCAACATCAGCTCCTCTCCTAACACATACATCTTGAAGGGATCTCCTGAACTTCTTCGTGATGCACACATGGTCTATCTGGTTTTCGGTGTTGAGGTCCGGTGAGATCCAAGTAGCTTTGTGTATCCTTTTGTGGGGGAAAATGCTTCCGCCGATGACCAGGTTGTTAGTGGCGCATAGGTTTGCGAATCTCTCCCCGTTGTCGTTCATCTCTCCTATACCTTGCTTTCCCATTGTCTCCTTGTAGCCTCTGTTGTCACTTCCTACCTTGGCATTGAAGTCTCCCATTATGATGTTGATGTCTCTTTCTGGGTATTTCTGAATGATGTCCTGTAGTCTGCTGTAGTATTCTTCTTTTCTCTCTTCATTGCTGTCATTTGTAGGGGCATAGCACTGGATAATGTTCATGTTTATTTTTGCCTTCATAGTTATTTTTTATTTTTTTTATTGATCTTTTTCCCCCTCCATTTTTCCTCCGATTTTCTCCCATCCCAATGTTAGTCGTATGCCAATTCCCAGTCCCTTCCTGGTCGCTGCGCACTTACCCCCCACAGTCAGATCATCTGGGAGAGTGGAGGCTACCACGTGCTTCCTCCGACACACGTCCAGCCAATCACCGCTTCTTTTCACCTGGCAGCGCGGATTCTCATCGAGAGGGCGTAGCGTGTGGGAGGACCACACTATCCCCCTCAAGTCCTATCCGCGCTTAGCAGGCGCCCCGACCGAACTGTAGGAGTCGCTGTTTACAACAACCCGGACCCACCCCGCCAGCTTCTCCCACCCTCTAATACAGCCAATTGTATTAGTGCAGACGGCCAGCCAAGCTGGTGACAACCCCGGAGCTGTGAGCTGGATTCGAACAGGCGAATCCAGCTCACAGCTCCGGGGTTGGTGACGAACGCAATCTCCGCTCGGCCACCTAACCGCCTTGCCTTCATAGTTCTAAAGGAAGCTGCAATGATCCTGGGACCATGTGCCTCCCATCCAATAAGTGCTCTCTGGGCAGCCTTGGACAGCATTAAGGCCACTCCCTGGGTATGGTGTGCATCGTCCTCTTCATGGCCTGAGTACAGTGTCATCTCGCCTGTGGTGAGCCTCTTCTGGCCGGATCCGATCCACCTTGATTCACTGATTCCAAGTATGGCAAGATTGTAATTCCTCATCTCGGCAGCCACCTGTGCAGTCTTTCCGGCTTCATACATGGTCCTTACATTCCATGTTCCGATGGTGGTAATGGCCCTGCTTGAGAGAATGGTGGTCGGCAGGGTAGCTTCCAGATGTTTCCGGCTTTCACCACACTGCGTCATACTTCCTACCTGAGGTCCATCCTCTCTCAGGGCCGGAGATTCTTGGTTTTTCTTTGTTGACGTTTTTGTAGCAATGGGGTTTTTACAGGATGGGGTCGCTGGCTCCAAGCCCAACCTTCCACCATTTCTGGCTTCTGGTGTTTTGGAGTTGGTTTGTTAGTCCCCTCCCCTGACCTATTGTCTTCCAGGTAATGGATTGCAGCCTCATACCACGTGAGGCCAGACAGGTTTCGGGTTGTGTACAAGCTGTCTCGGCACATCAAGCCCAACCAACTCCCGCTACTGTGTAACGAAAGCTGTGACCAAATGAGCATTTTCGTCCCAGCAGCACAAGACAGACAGACAGTCTTTCAGTATACTGTAGTGAATAGTCTTTCAGTGTAATGAATGGACGATGTGTCATGTCTGATGCCATGTGGCCTTCCATTCTATCTGAAAGAGATTTAACACAATGAATATATACAGAAAATTAATCATCGTATGTATTGTGACTTTTATTTATTTAGTTTTCAACATGTTTCAAATTGCTAATATTTCATTAAGAATAGCGCAAAGTTGCATGTTAGTTAGAACAGTTTCATTTACAGTTTATTATTTAAGTATTGTGTGGGAAATGTGTTTATCTTTTTAAAATGTTCCACATAAAATACCCCATAATATGACAAAAGATATATCGTCTGCACCTTGCATGGTCGCCTCCACCGTCGGTGTGTGAATGTGTGAGTGAATGGGTAAAATGTGAGGAACAAATTGTAAAGCGCTTTGGATAAAAGATGTTCCAGCCAAATTGACTTTTTTTTTTTTATCATAATTTTTTTTATTGCAGGTTGGTACATCTTACAGTCAGTTTCCTTTCTTTTCATCTTCATTCCACACAATAATAAACGTCAAAAAATATTCCCCTGTCAAACTGTGGCCCAGTCAAGAGTCAAAGCCACCCTCCCCCAAAATCCGAATACTTTGTTCGGTTTTTAGCGAGTTTAACATGTCTATTTTACCCTATTAGGAGAATTTTCGCGGAGCTCTCGTTCAGCTACACCATCATAGTCGCGGGTCACGTGCCACAGTCCAAATTCACCATTTTCAATGGTTGGTGCTTCGCCTTAAGTGTCATTGCAGAATGTTTCCACCCCACAAGGTCCTAATGAAGTGAGAGGAGGACCAGCATGCTCAGCTTCACAGCAGCACATCTCAGCCACGCGGAACATCACAGGACATCACAGAACATCACAGAACATCACAGAACATCACAGCCACGCAGCACATCACAGCACATCACAGCACATCACAGCACATCTCAGAACATCACAGAACATCACAGCCATGCAGAACATCTCTCTGCTCATCTGGGGTTTTATCTCAAAGACTTAAAGGGGAACACCACTCAAATTAAGAATTACAATATGGTATTTCCATGGCCTAAGAAATTAAAGTTTGTGAACACAAAGCTACTCTTCTCCAAAGCCAGACAGCGGAGAAGTAAGACTCAGGCTCAAAATGCCAAAAGAATACATTTACAAAACTCTAAAGCAATGTCTCTTTCAGGAATCTTGACCCTCAAAGATAATCCACAGATCTTGTTTTATGTAGGAACTATTATTGGAGTGATGGCAGACATCTCTATGGCGGATATCTCTGAAAAATCTGAATTTTGGGTGCACTGTCCTTTAAACATGTGACTTATGTCTGCCCACTTCTCACAGCATATACCGGTAGCCACAAAACAAATCGGATCACAGGAGATTTTCAAAGACACAGGCCTTTCAATCCCTTTATTTTCTCTAAGCAACTGATGTGATTTTTTAGTCTGCTCAGGGGTCTGCTAGTCACTACAGCACCACAGGGCTGGTCTCTCCTCTAGTCTGCTAGTCTCTACAGCACCACAGGGCTGGTCTCTCCACTAGTCTGCTAGTCTCTGTAGCACCACAGGGCTGGTCTCTCCACTAGTCTGCTAGTCTCTACAGCACCACAGGGCTGGTCTCTCCACTAGTCTGCTAGTCTCTACAGCACCACAGGGCTGGTCTCTCCACTAGTCTGCTAGTCTCTACAGCACCACAGGGCTGGTCTCTCCACAGGGCTGGTCTCTCCACTAGTCTGCTAGTCTCTGTAGCACCACAGGGCTGGTCTCTCCACTAGTCTGCTAGTCTCTACAGCACCACAGGGCTGGTCTCTCCACTAGTCTGCTAGTCTCTGTAGCACCACAGGGCTGGTCTCTCCACTAGTCTGCTAGTCTCTACAGCACCACAGGGCTGGTCTCTCCACTAGTCTGCTAGTCTCTGTAGCACCACAGGGCTGGTCTCTCCACTAGTCTGCTAGTCTCTGTAGCACCACAGGGCTGGTCTCTCTTCATCACAGAACAGTAGTAAATTTAAGTAGTAAATTCGATTACAATTATTCAGGCAATGATTCAATGCATCATGAAATCTCTTCATTTGACCACGATTCATTTCGATTCGATTCAGTCAGTTAATTCAGTTAATTCCCCAAAAAAATTTGAATACACAAATGTGGCTGGGGAAACTGATTCACTCAGCATAAATGGACTATAGGACTAGGTCAATAAAAACAATACACACAAAAAAAAACATAAATCTTTTTTAAAGTTTTTTATTTCGATTAATTTCGATTATAATAGATTCTAACTTTTTCAAATCGATGCAGTTGAATCGTCACATTAGAATCGATGCATTTCGATTAATCGATGCATCGTTACACCCCTACAGAACAGCAAACACAAGGATACATAATAAGAAAGAAAACACATAACCCCCATAGATCATACATACATCCATGACTGTAAGATTTGAACAGTCCAGGAGATAAAGTCAAGTGCCGAGTAAGTAAGTGTCAGGACACGCAGCAGTAGTTAGTGCCTTGTCATGCAGCAGTAGTTAGTGCTTTGACACACAGCAGTAGTTAGTGCTTTGTCACGCAGCAGTAGTTAGTGCTTTGTCATGCAGCCGTAGTTAGTGCTTTGTCACGCAGCAGTAGTTAGTGCTTTGACACGCAGCAGTAGTTAGTGCTTTGACACGCAGCAGTAGTTAGTGCTTTGACACGCAGCCGTAGTTAGTGCTTTGTCACGCAGCAGTAGTTAGTGCTTTAACATGCAGCAGTAGTTAGTGCTTTGTCATGCAGCAGTAGTTAGTGCTTTGTCACGCAGCAGTAGTTAGTGCTTTGTCATGCAGCAGTAGTTAGTGCTTTGACACACAGCAGTAGTTAGTGCTTTAACATGCAGCAGTAGTTAGTGCTTTGACACACAGCAGTAGTTAGTGCTTTGACACACAGCAGTAGTTAGTGGTTTGACACGCAGCAGTAGTTAGTGCTTTGTAACGCAGCAGTAGTTAGTGCTTTGTCATGCAGCAGTAGTTAGTGCTTTGACACGCAGCAGTAGTTAGTGCTTTGACACGCAGCAGTAGTTAGTGCTT
Organism: Notolepis coatsorum; assembly: GCF_963971535.1. Classification (NCBI taxonomy): domain Eukaryota; kingdom Metazoa; phylum Chordata; class Actinopteri; order Aulopiformes; family Paralepididae; genus Notolepis; species Notolepis coatsorum. Next base: position 149,594,653 of record NC_140171.1, on the reverse strand, counting down.
TGACACGCAGCAGTAGTTAGTGCTTTGACACGCAGCAGTAGTTAGTGCTTTGACATGCAGCAGTAGTTAGTGCTTTGAGTTTTGGTTCATGACAAAATGGGGGCTCGTTCATTTTGGTGGACCTTTGGTTTAATTGATTAGTTTGTTGGCTTTTGGCTTAGTTTGTAGCGGTGGAATCTGATTTTGGACTTTCTTGGTAAGTAACACTTCGGAAAGTTTATTCCATACCACAATTTGATTGTGAATTTATTCACTAGTTAGTAATTGCATGTTTGTTTTTACATGTAAATTGTTTGGAAGATGCATACAAGTAATTGGTTTGTTTGTTTGATTGGTTTGGAGGAGAACAGCTTGGTCAGTAATTGGGCTCTGAGTGGGAGTGTGGTGAATCCCAGACGAACCCCCATTTTGTCATGAACCAAACTCAAGGTACAGACAAAACAAGGGAGACCACACAAGTACTTGAGGATTTTTAAAGAAAGGTAATTTAATTATGCTCTTAAACTATTTACAAACAAAAGGATTTAAAGAATGAATGGATCAGTAATATCAGTAATGTAGTGATTGCATGAATGAGTCAGTGTGTGGTGTGTGTAAGTGATAGTATGAGAAACAACCAAACCAAATGAAACAAAACAAAATGTCATGACCAGCTTGGAGGAGAGACAGCCAACAATGGAGAAGCCAGTCCTTTTACACCGGTGTGCCTCTTCCTCCTGACACACCTGAATAGGGTGTGTCTGATTGACAGGCTGTGGATGACAGACAGGTAAAATTATATATTCAGGTATATCCCTGAGTTAACCTGTAGGAGAGGGATGGGGTTGTCACAACATGCAGCCGTAGTTAGTGCTTTGACACGCAGCAGTAGTTAGTGCTTTGACACGCAGCAGTAGTTAGTGCTTTGACACGCAGCAGTAGTTAGTGCTTTGTCACGCAGCAGTAGTTAGTGCTTTGACACACAGCAGTAGTTAGTGCTTTGACACACAGCAGTAGTTAGTGCTTTGACACGCAGCAGTAGTTAGTGCTTTGACACGCAGCAGTAGTTAGTGCTTTGTCACGCAGCAGTAGTTAGTGCTTTGACACGCAGCAGTAGTTAGTGCTTTGACACGCAGCAGTAGTTAGTGCTTTGACATGCAGCAGTAGTTAGTGCTTTGACACACAGCAGTAGTTAGTGCTTTGACACGCAGCAGTAGTTAGTGCTTTGTCACGCAGCAGTAGTTAGTGCTTTGACACACAGCAGTAGTTAGTGCTTTGACACACAGCAGTAGTTAGTGCTTTGTCACGCAGCAGTAGTTAGTGCTTTGACACACAGCAGTAGTTAGTGCTTTGACACACAGCAGTAGTTAGTGCTTTGACACGCAGCAGTAGTTAGTGCTTTGACACGCAGCAGTAGTTAGTGCTTTCACACGCAGCAGTAGTTAGTGCTTTGACACACAGCAGTAGATAGTGCTTTGACACGCAGCAGTAGTTAGTGCTTTGACACGCAGCAGTAGATAGTGCTTTGACACGCAGAAGTAGTTAGTGCTTTGACACGCAGCAGTAGATAGTGCTTTGACACACAGCAGTAGATAGTGCTTTGACACGCAGCAGTAGATAGTGCTTTGACACACAGCAGTAGTTAGTGCTTTGACACGCAGCAGTAGTTAGTGCTTTGTCACGCAGCAGTAGTTAGTGCTTTGACACGCAGCAGTAGATAGTGCTTTGACACACAGCAGTAGTTAGTGCTTTGACACGCAGCAGTAGTTAGTGCTTTGACACACAGCAGTAGTTAGTGCTTTGACACGCAGCAGTAGTTAGTGCTTTGTCATGCAGCAGTAGTTAGTGCTTTGACACGCAACAGTAGATAGTGCTTTGACACGCAGCAGTAGTTAGTGCTTTGACACGCAGCAGTAGTTAGTGCTTTGACACGCAGCAGTAGTTAGTGCTTTGACACGCAGCAGTAGTTAGTGCTTTGACACGCAGCAGTAGTTAGTGCTTTGTCATGCAGCAGTAGTTAGTGCTTTGTCACGCAGCAGTAGTTAGTGCTTTGTCATGCAGCAGTAGTTAGTGCTTTGCTTTTGTAAAGTGCTGATGCAGAATTAGGCAGCCGTTCAGTGATTGGATGGTTCTGCAGTGAGTGCTGTTGAGGAAATTGGATGTGTTTGTTTTGATGGCCCTGTGTGTTTTGCTGAGAGGGGGGAGTTATTAAGAGGGGGCTGGCAGGGAGTCCTGTAGTATTTTTAGACCTCTGCGCTGAATGCTGCTCTTCTCATAGATGTCAGAGATGAGTTTGCAGCTGATGATCTTTGAGGCGGGATGAACAATTCTGTCCACAGCTGCTGCCTCTGATCCGTTAGACCTGCTAGACCTGCTAGACCTGTTAGATCTGTTAGAGCTGCTAGACCTGTTAGACCTGTTAGACCTGCTAGACCTGTTAGACTGACAGACCTGAGTCTGAAGGAAACACTGCCATTATTACGTCTAGATTAGTAGAAAACATCATCTTCAAAGGGGACGTTTGAATAATTTGCACGAGTTGCATCGTGTTGAAGTAGTGAAGCAGCTGTTTGGTCTCTTGAGGCAGATTCTTTGTGACAGAAGTTTAGGATTAGGACCAGGATTATGTTGTGGTTCATTATGTCGCTGTGCGCTCAAACCCTTTGGAAGCGTAAACCCTTCTGCTACTGTTGTCTTTATGAACCGTTGTCTTTATGAACCACATCTACTGTTGTCTTTATGAACCGTTGTCTTTATGAACCACATCTACTGTTGTCTTTATGAACCGTTGTCTTTATGAACCACACCTACTGTTGTCTTTATGAACCGTTGTCTTTATGAACCACACCTACTGTTGTCTTTGTGAACCGTTGTCTTTATGAACCGTTGTCTTTATGAACCGTTGTCTTTATGAACCACACCTACTGTTGTCTTTGTGAACCGTTGTCTTTATGAACCGTTGTCTTTATGAACCGTTGTCTTTATGAACCACACCTACTGCTACTGTTGTGGGCAATTATTTGACCAAGTCCGGTGAACTTAAGATAAATTGAGATTGAGTCAATGGATAGGAAAAAATATTTATTCTGTGCGTCTCAGTTCGATACAGAGAGCGGAAGACAATTTGTGAAGTGAGCCACGAGGCCAGGGATACTTTCAGCCTTACAGTAAAAGTTAACAGTGTGGGATGAATACTGATAAGCTGCATCTGGTCAGCAGGACCTGAGTCCCTAACATTTTGTTATGAGAGAGTTTTTCCAGACACAAACATGCTCTCTACGCTAGAGAATGTATGCCAATAAGCTGGTTTATCGTAAATGGAGTAAAGGAATATTACACTAAATATTGCACAAGGAATGTAAGAGGGTGAACATATTATTTTTGCATAATACTACTACTGTATGTCTTATATGGCAATGATGGTTGCACCCTTTTCATATCTTTCATCAAATTTCATTGAATCTAATCTCTCATTTCATCGCTCTCATATATATCATGTATCTCATCTGTCATATAGTCTCATCTATCAGAGGGTCTCATCTCTCAATTAGTCATTTCTCATCTAGTCTCATTTATCATTCAATCTCATATCTCGTATAGTCTCGTCTCACCTTTCATATAGTCACTGTTGTGGTCCACCTTTGAACATTTTTGGACATTCATCATTTGAACACGTTTGGAACATTTTGAACAATTATCATCTGGCACCCTCTGGTGGCCTGTGGGCGCTACTGCTCATGTCTCGTTCCATTTACCTTGTCACGTTAATCTCTGCATTGTTACTCCCTATTGTTATGTGTCTGTAATATTTCCTGCCTATTAGTCTAGTGTCCTTGTCTTGTTGTATTCATTCTGTCTATTGTATTATTGTCTAGTCTAGTCTCATGTATTCCTTGTTAGTGATTCTGTTATCCTAGTCTTGTCCCAACTGTTTCCGTTTTGGTATCAGGTTTAGTATTTATGATTTCGCCCCCGGCGCTCGTTCATAGTTTCCCGTTACGGTTTCGTACTCGTATCCTGTGCTATTTGTAAACCCAGCTCGTTGTGAGCCTCCGTTTTGTTCCTGTGAGTTTATGCTCCTCTCTCGTGCCGAATCCAGTTTGTGTTTTGTATTCAGTCCAGCTCGTCGGAGCCTAGTTCTGTTCCAGTGAGCTTTACGCTCAGCTCTCGTGCTCGAACCTGTCGTTTTGTTTTGTATCAGTAAGTGTATGTTAGTGTTTCACGTTGTTGGATGCTTTTTGTTTTCTCGTGGTCCCAAGTTCGTTTCTGGTTAGGTTAGTAGATAGTATTTTGTTCCTGTCCCGCGCCGGCTTGGCTAAGCTTTTGTTTATGTTTCCGTGTGCTGTCGTGCGTCATGCTGTTGGACATTTCAGTAAAGACCTTATCATTTCGATCACTCGTCTCCTGACCTCTTCCTCGCCACTGTCTGCACAATTTGGGTTCCGCCACCGTAGCACCCCATAACACTAACAGTCTCATCTCTCATATAGTCTCAGTTCATCTCTCATAGTGTCATCTCTCATATAGTCTCAGTTCATCTCTCATAGTGTCATCTCATCTCATATCTCGTCAAATCTCATCAAATGTGTATATCCTATCTCTAATATCACCTCTAATCTCACGTGTCACGTCTCATTTGAGTTCAACTCATCACAATATGATATTATCTCTCTCGTCTCCTCAGGCCTGTCCATCCGCAGTGTGTGTTGGAAGGCGGACCGCATCCTGGCCGGCACGCAGGACAGTGAGATCTTCGAGGTGATGGTACGCGAGCGGGACAAGCCTGTGCTGCTGATGCAGGGCCACAGCGAAGGGGAGCTCTGGGCCCTCGACCTGCACCCCAAGCAGTCTGTGGCGGTGACGGGCAGCGACGACCGCTCAGTGAGGTACGGAGCCGATGCCACGGGGGTTCAAGGGATGGTGCGTTTCTTTTTACATGAAGATTCAGATTCAGATTCAGAGTTTTTATTTGCCACATGGAAACAATACAATCATAGAGTTTTTCATACAAAATCATAAATACCATACCATGGGCAAAAGGAGCAGGAAGAAGAATAAACCTTATAGTTACCTGCCGCTTATTCCTAAACTAAACCAGTATTACTTGATGGTCGGCGTACAACCTAATTTACACAAAATAATAATTTATACCATATTCAAAGAAACAAACAATTCACAGTTTAAACAAGAAAGAATGTAATGATAATAATAATAATAATAATAATAATAATAATAATAATAATAATAATAATAATAATAATAATAATAATAATAATAATAAAGAAAAAAAAAATCTCACTATTCAGATCACATTTGACTAAATATTTGTTTTTTATAATTATTTTTGAATTGACAAAAACGATTACATCCCTTAAGCTCGCTATGGAGAGAATTCCACAATAACTTTACACCAATAACTGAAGGACACATCTGTTTAAGTGTGGTACGTGCAAACTAGGAATTTCCTCCTACTAAACTCACTTTCTAAATGAAAACGATTTTGTAGTTTTTCTGGCAGTGTATTATTTCTTGCCCTAAACATAATTAACATTCTTGAAGTGGTGTGAAATACTCGGCAGTAATGTAATCGATGCAGAGCCATTTGCTTATTTACAGAGTCCTGTGTTTGGAGATCTGGCCGGGTTCGTTCAGTTTAGCTAACGACGTGAATGAGTTTTCAGTGAGGACGTCACCTCCTGTTCATTTGATCACCTGTTCCCTCTTCCTATATCTCTTTGATCCAGTACCCCATCGGTTTATCTCAGAAACGAACACAAAGCACGTAGTGAGGGAAAGTGCCAACTGTCCCCATCGAGTGGTTGCGTAAAATAAAATGATACATTTTCTCAAAGGGAGATATTTTGATTGATAAAATTCTGCAAAAGCTTGAACTTTCACAAATCAGATTTTTTTTTCAATATGATCACATAATGATATGGATAAGGTAGACAAACAGAACATTTGGCAGAATGATACTAGTGTAGAGATGAGTTCAACAGTCAGCATCACTGTCCTCAGCTTCTTCCTGTTTACCCTCCAGGCTCTGGAGTCTACCAGACCACACGCTCATCGCCCGCTGCAACATGGAGGAGGCGGTGCGCAGCGTGTCCTTCAACAACGACGGCTCTCAGCTGGCCCTGGGCATGAAGGACGGCTCCTTCACCGTGCTGCGAGTCAGGTACTATTATAGGCTCCCAGCTGGCCCTGGGCATGTCCTATGAGTCCTATAGGTGCAGTATTATAGGTGCAGTATTATAGGTGCAGTATTATAGGTGTAGTATTATAGGTGCAGTATTATAGGTGCAGTATTATAGATGCAGTATTATAGGTGCTGTATTATAGGTGCAGTATTATAGGTGCAGTATTATAGATGCAGTATTATAGATGCAGTATTATAGGTGCAGTATTATAGGTGCAGTATTATAGGTGCAGTATTATAGGTGCAGTATTATAGATGCAGTATTATAGATGCAGTATTATAGATGCAGTATTATAGATGCAGTATTATATGTTGAGTATTATATGTGCAGTATTATAGGTGCAGTATTATAGGTGCAGTATTATAGGTGCTGTATTATAGGTGCAGTATTATAGGTGCAGTATTATAGGTGCAGTATTATAGATGCAGTATTATAGGTGCAGTATTATAGGTGTAGTATTATAGATGCAGTATTATAGGTGCAGTATTATAGATGCAGTATTATAGGTGCAGTATTATAGGTGCGGTATTATAGGTGCAGTATTATAGGTGCAGTATTATAGGTGCGGTATTATAGGTGCAGTATTATAGGTGCAGTATTATAGGTGCAGTATTATAGGTGCAGTATTATAGATGCAGTATTATAGGTGCAGTATTATATGTGCAGTATTATAGGTGCAGTATTATAGGTGCAGTATTATAGATGCAGTATTATAGGTGCAGTATTATATGTGCAGTATTATAGGTGCAGTATTATAGGTGCAGTATTATAGATGCAGTATTATAGGTGCAGTATTATAGGTGCAGTATTATAGATGCAGTATTATAGATGCAGTATTATAGGTGCAGTATTATAGGTGCAGTATTAGAGGTCGCGTATTATAGGTCGAGTATTATAGGTGCAGTATTTTTTCTTTTCTTTTTTTTCTTTTTTTTTTAAACAAACATATAAACAAACATGACAACACACGATAAGATATACAAGCATTAATTACAGTGCATATCCAATGAAATTACCATTTAGTCAAATGTCTTATACAGGATATACCCCTAATACCTGTTATCTAAAAACCTACACACATATGCTCTAGCTCGTACCCCCCCCCCCCCCCCCCCCCTCCCGGACCCCCCATTGGATAATCCAACCATTATAACTTGTTCCTAACCAGACACTACCATCATATGCTAGCTTTTATTCTCTCCACCACTTCTAACCACATTGTCATTTTGGTTTCATTGAGACCCAAAATTCTTGCTGTAGATATTTCTTGATAAATCACATCGAGATATGTAAGAGTCCAGACCTTCCGGCACATTTTTTCCGGTTGAAACCATCGTGATGCTATCAGCTTTTTAGCCACTGTGATACCGGATAAAACCAATCTCTTTAGCTGTGGAGGTACTGCATGTTCAAAGACATCATTCAGCAGTAATACAGAGGGGTGTACAGGTATATCCAGAGTTAAGAGATTTGATAATTGCTGGGTCACTTCTTTCCAAAATATCTTAACTGGTGGGCAGTCCCAGTACATGTGCATAAATGTCCCTTCGTCCCCATTTGTACATAGGGAGCATTTGGAGTCTTGTTTAAGACCCATTTTGTTCAGTCTTATAGGAGTTAAGTATGTCCTGTGAATATAGTTAAGATTGATTTGTTGATGGTTCGGGTTCCTTGATGCAAGTCGTACATTTGCCCAGGCCTCTTGCCAGTCAAAGTCTGTCTCCAGGTCTGGTATATCCCTCCTCCAGACTGAGTCTAGATGGAGGGTTTCATACGAGGCCGTTAGTAATTGATGATAAAAATCTGAAACAAAACCTCTCGATGTCTCTCTTTCATAGAAAAAATTGTGGTATCTGTGGTGTACAATTGGTATCCTTAATGGAACACAGTGAGCCTTCAAACATGCCAATAACTGTGCGTAAAAATAATATGTGGACTTGGTGAGATTACATTTTTTGCGTATTTCATTGAAACTACAAAAACCCTGTTTGTTGAAAACGTCTCCTAATGAGTGTATGCCTTTCTTTTCCCATATAGGTGCAGTATTATAGGTGCAGTATTATAGATGCAGTATTATAGGTGCAGTATTATAGATGCAGTATTATAGATGCAGTATTATAGGTGCAGTATTATAGGTGCAGTATTATAGATGCAGTATTATAGGTGCAGTATTATAGGTGCAGTATTATAGATGCAGTATTATATATGCTGTATTATAGGTGCAGTATTATAGATGCAGTATTATAGGTGCAGTATTATAGATGCAGTATTAGAGGTGCAGTATTATAGGTCCAGTATTATAGATGCAGTATTATAGGTGCAGTATTATAGATGCAGTATTATAGGTGCAGTATTATAGGTGCAGTATTATAGATGCAGTATTATAGATGCAGTATTATAGGTGCAGTATTATAGATGCAGTATTATAGGTGCAGTATTATAGGTGCAGTATTATAGGTGCAGTATTATAGGTGCTGTATTATAGGTGCAGTATTATAGGTGCAGTATTATAGGTGCAGTATTATAGGTGCAGTATTATAGGTGCAGTATTATAGGTGCTGTATTATAGGTGCAGTATTATAGGTGCAGTATTATAGGTGCAGTATTATAGGTGCAGTATTATAGGTGCAGTATTATAGGTGCAGTATTATAGATGCAGTATTATAGGTGCAGTATTATAGGTGCAGTATTATATGTTGAGTATTATATGTGCAGTATTATAGGTGCAGTATTATAGGTGCAGTATTATAGGTGCTGTATTATAGGTGCAGTATTATAGGTGCAGTATTATAGATGCAGTATTATAGATGCAGTATTATAGGTGCAGTATTATAGGTGCAGTATTATAGGTGCAGTATTATAGATGCAGTATTATAGATGCAGTATTATAGGTGCAGCATTATAGGTGCAGTATTATAGGTGCAGTATTATAGATGCAGTATTATAGGTGCAGTATTATAGGTGCAGTATTATATGTTGAGTATTATATGTGCAGTATTATAGGTACAGTATTATAGATGCAGTATTATAGATGCAGTATTAGAGGTGCAGTATAGGTGCAGTATTATAGGTGCAGTATTATAGATGCAGTATTATAGGTGCAGTATTATAGGTGCAGTATTATAGATGCAGTATTATAGGTGCAGTATTATAGGTGCAGTATTATAGATGCAGTATTATAGATGCAGTATTATAGGTGCAGTATTATAGGTGCAGTATTATAGATGCAGTATTATAGGTGCAGTATTATAGGTGCAGTATTATAGGTGCAGTATTATAGATGCAGTATTATAGGTGCAGTATTATAGGTGCAGTATTATAGGTGCAGTATTATAGGTGCAGTATTATAGATGCAGTATTATAGGTGCAGTATTATAGGTGCAGTATTATAGGTGCAGTATTATATGTTGAGTATTATATGTGCAGTATTATAGGTGCAGTATTATAGGTGCAGTATTATAGGTGCAGTATTATAGGTGCAGTATTATAGGTGCAGTATTATAGATGCAGTATTATAGGTGCAGTATTATAGATGCAGTATTATAGGTGCTGTATTATAGGTGCAGTATTATAGGTGCAGTATTATAGGTGCAGTATTATAGGTGCAGTATTATAGGTCGAGTATTATAGATGCAGTATTATAGATGCAGTATTATAGGTGCAGTATTATAGGTGCAGTATTATAGATGCAGTATTATAGGTGCAGTATTATAGGTGCAGTATTATATGTTGAGTATTATATGTGCAGTATTATAGGTGCAGTATTATAGGTGCAGTATTATAGATGCAGTATTATAGATGCAGTATTATAGGTGCAGTATTATAGGTGCAGTATTATAGGTGCAGTATTATAGATGCAGTATTATAGGTGCAGTATTATAGGTGCAGTATTATAGGTGCAGTATTATAGATGCAGTATTATAGGTGCAGTATTATAGGTGCAGTATTATATGTTGAGTATTATATGTGCAGTATTATAGGTACAGTATTATAGATGCAGTATTATAGATGCAGTATTAGAGGTGCAGTATTATAGGTGCAGTATTATAGGTGCAGTATTATAGATGCAGTATTATAGATGCAGTATTATAGGTGCAGTATTATAGATGCAGTATTATAGGTGCTGTATTATAGGTGCAGTATTATAGGTGCAGTATTATAGATGCAGTATTATAGATGCAGTATTATAGGTGCAGTATTATAGGTGCAGTATTATAGGTGCAGTATTATAGGTGCAGTATTATAGATGCAGTATTATAGATGCAGTATTATAGATGCAGTATTATAGATGCAGTATTATATGTTGAGTATTATATGTGCAGTATTATAGGTGCAGTATTATAGGTGCAGTATTATAGGTGCTGTATTATAGGTGCAGTATTATAGGTGCAGTATTATAGGTGCAGTATTATAGATGCAGTATTATAGGTGCAGTATTATAGGTGCAGTATTATAGATGCAGTATTATAGATGCAGTATTATAGATGCAGTATTATAGGTGCAGTATTATAGATGCAGTATTATAGGTGCAGTATTATAGATGCAGTATTATAGATGCAGTATTATAGGTGCAGTATTATAGGTGCAGTATTATAGGTGCAGTATTATAGGTGCAGTATTATAGGTGCAGTATTATAGGTGCAGTATTATAGATGCAGTATTATAGGTGCAGTATTATAGATGCAGTATTATAGGTGCAGTATTATAGATGCAGTATTATAGATGCAGTATTATAGATGCAGTATTATAGGTGCAGTATTATAGGTGCAGTATTATAGATGCAGTATTATAGGTGCAGTATTATAGATGCAGTATTATAGGTGCAGTATTATAGATGCAGTATTATAGGTGCAGTATTATAGATGCAGTATTATAGATGCAGTATTATAGATGCAGTATTATAGGTGCAGTATTATAGGTGCAGTCCGTTCACTCTTAGCACACTTGAGCACAATGATTTCTGGAATGTGTGACATGACACAACTCTTCAACACCTCTCTAAACAAAAAGCACGTCTACTAAGGCTGGGATTCGAACTTCGTTTTTTAATATACAAATATATATATCATTTTATTTTTTAAATATCCTCAAACTAAATCCTCAATTTTAATAAAGTGATTAATCTGATTAAATTAGTATATATATTTTTTATTAAATAAAATGTCCAGCCCCAGACCCAGCCCAGGGAGAAGCCCCAGCCCAACTAAATCAATTAAATCAACTTTCTTTAATGAATATAACTCATCAGTTTCTTTTAATACTATAATATTAGTGTAGCCTAATCTTTATCTGTAACTGTGAGGAAAAACCCCATTGGTTTAAACAGAATTAATAAAAAATAAAAATAATAAATAAAAAATACTTTATTATTATTTAAATTTTTTTTAATAAAAAATTCGAATGTTGATTTAGAATTCGAACGCCAACGTAATGAACAAAGGTTGGAACGTTTGAGCTCAGCCCTGACGTCTACAGCACCGTCCGTCTGTCTGCGTGCCGCTCACACAGGGACATGACGGAGGTGGTCCACATCAAGGACCGGAAGGAGGTGATCCACGAGCTGAAGTTCTCCCCCGACGGCCTCTTCCTGGCCGTGGGCTCCAACGACGCGCTGGTGGACGTCTACGCCGTGGGGCAGCGCTACAAAAAGGTGGGCGAGTGCTGCGGCTCCTCCAGCTTCATCACCCACCTGGACTGGTCGGTGGACAGTCACCACCTGCAGACCAACGACGGGGCCGGCGAGAGGCTCTTCTACAAGATGCCAGGTAGCGTCACGCTGCAGCCATGCCCCGTGTGTGTGTGTGTGTGTGTGTGTGTGTGTGTGTGTGTGTGTGTGTGTGTGTGTGTGTGTGTGTGTGTGTGTGTGTGTGTGTGTGTGTGTGTGTGTGTGTGTGTGTGTGTGTGTGTGTGTGTGTGTGTGTGTGTGTGTGTGTGTGTGTGTGTGTGTGTGTGTGTGTGGGGCCAACATGGATGTGAATGGAACAGAGGTGTATAGAGTGATGTCATAGAGATGTAATATAATGATGTCATAGAGTGATGTCATAGAGTGATGTCATGGAGATGCAATAGAGTGATGTCATAGATATGTCATAGAGTGATGTCATAGATATGCAATAGAGTTGTCATAGAGATGTAATAGAGTGATGTCATAGAGATGTCATAGAGATGCAATGGTGATGTCATGGAGATGTAATAGAGTGATGTCATGGAGATGTATAGAGTGATGTCATAGAGATGTAATAGAGCAATGTCATAGAGTGATGTCATAGAGATGTCATAGAGTGATGTCATAGAGATGCAATAGAGTTATGTCATAGAGATGTCATAGAGTGATGTCATAGAGATGTATAGAGTGATGGCATATAGATGCAATAGAGTTATGTCATAGAGATGTCATAGAGTGATGTCATAGAGATGTCATAGAGTGATGTCATAGAGATGTATAGAGTGAGCACTTCTGAGAAATCCTGTTCCTCATGACCTTACATCATGTGAGTCCAATGCTCTTCTACAACGTGTGTAGAGGAAATGGACTGTTCTCGTGTGTGTATACTGCCACCTAGAGGCTCTGATCTATTCTGTAAAGTGGTTACCGATCCCCATCACTAGTTCTACTAAGTGGCACTAATGCAGAACGTTCAGCTCTCCCAAATGAATGACTAACAGACTAAACATGAGCTTTGAATTAGTACATGAAAGCACATAAGAAGTATGTAGTACCAAAGTATACATAGCAAGTATACCGAGCGTCAGCCGAGCGTACCACGGGTATTGCACAACCACCCCTGCAGGTTCTATATAACAAGAGGTGCAAATCCAGAGCCTGCAGAATCATGAAAGACCCACACCACCCCAACAACAGCCTGTTCAAACTGCTGCGGTCAGGCAAACGCCTGCGCACACCAGCAGCTAGGACAGAGAGACTAGTAAAGGGCTATCCTTCTGTATTGTCACAGTGAAAGGGTCAACCGGCTGTCGTGTGGCAGTGAGAGGGTTAATATACTCCACCATCCTTGTTTACGTCCACCATCTTTGTGCTCCTGTGTGTCTGCAGCAGGGAAGCTGCTCCCCAAGGAGGAGGCCAGGGGGATCCACTGGATGACGTGGACGGGCATCATCGGCCCCGAGGTCAACGGGATCTGGCCCAAGTACTGCAACGTCACGGACATCAACTCTGTCGACGCCAACTACAGCAGCGCCGTGCTGGTGACCGGGGACGACTTCGGCCTCGTCAAGCTCTTCAGGTTCCCCTGTCTGAAGAAAGGTGCACTTTAAACTCTTTATGTTCCCCTGTCTGAAGAAAGGTGCACTTTAAACTCTTTATGTTCCCCTGCCTGAAGAAAGGTCTTTATGTTCCCCTGTCTGAAGAAAGGTGCACTTTAAGCTCTTTATGTTCCCCTGTCTGAAGAAAGGTGCACTTTAAACTCTTTATGTTCCCCTGTCTGAAGAAAGGTGCACTTTAAGCTCTTTATGTTCCCCTGCCTGAAGAAAGGTGCACTTTAAGCTCTTCAGGTTCCCCTGCCTGAAGAAAGGTGCACTTTAAGCTCTTTATGTTCCCCTGCCTGAAGAAAGGTGCACTTTAAGCTCTTCAGGTTCCCCTGCCTGAAGAAAGGTGCACTTTAAGCTCTTTATGTTCCCCTGCCTGAAGAAAGGTGCACTTTAAGCTCTTTATGTTCCCCTGTCTGAAGAAAGGTGCACTTTCAAATAACACAGACACTGAAGCTGTGCCTGGCAGAATATTCACTATTTACACCCACATACATCACGTCTCTTTATTAATATTCACTATTTACACCCACATACATTGATTGATTGATTGATTGAAAAGTTTATTAACAGATTGCAGAATGGGTACAGTACAGTACAGCTCAATACATACAATTGTTAAGGGGATGCAGACCAGAGAAAGACTTTCGTCTTGTTTACATCAGGGTCCCCCATTTTCAATTCATCATAACATATATGACATACATGACATACAGATAGACAGTACTGCTACATCTATACATTTATGACATATCAGATTTGCAAATACAGTACTGTTTGTGATACAAAAGTGTCCAGAAAAAGAGTGTATATACATTTGACGTAGAAACTGTACATTGGAGGAGGTTGGGTGGGTGGGGTGGGGTTGGGTGGGTGGGTGGGGGCTGTACATTGGAGGTGGGGGGGGGGGGGGGGGTTAGCCTTACTTGGTAATTTACTGTACAACTAGGTTAGGACATTTGTAGGGGCCAGTTTCGAATTGCTGTCTCACGTAGGTGTTTTTTGAGAGTGTTTTTGAAAGTGGGTAGTGATTCACATTCCTTTACAGTTGTGGATAGGGCGTTCCACATTGATGTGGCATAATTGCGAAACGTGTTTAGTCCCTTGTTTGAGCCGAATCTGGGTTTAACATGATTTGTGGAGCTCCCTCTGGTGTTGTGATCGTGGTATTCACTGACCTTTGGGAAGTATTTTGACATGTACATGGGTACCTTGGTCGTGTAGTGTATCTTGTAGACCAGGCCCATTGCAAGTTGCTGTACTCTGTCGTCTACTCTAAGCCATCCTAGGTTGTCAAAGTGGGCAGGGGTGAGGTGGGTTCTAGGAGTCAGGTCAAGCAGTAGTCTGACTAGTTTGTTTTGAGATGTTTGTAATTTGTTTTTTAGTGCCTTTGAGGTGCTTTGGTACCATGAGGTGCACGCATAGTTGTAGTACCCTTGAATGAGTGCTCCTGCCAGAGTCTTCAGGGTATTCTTGTTTACTAGAGAGGAGATCCGGTACAAGAATCGAGTTCGTTGGTTGACTTTCTTTATTACATTGTTTGCCATTTTGTCACAGGAAAGATTAGCCTCTAGGATGGAACCCAGGTAGGTAATTTCATCTTTCCTTGTGACAATATTGTCACCCACTGCAACTGAGAAGCTGTCGGTCTTGCTGAGTTTGTTATTTGAACCGAAGAGAATGGACTCTGTTTTGCCCATGTGTAATGATAGTTTGTTGTCGGCGAGCCAGGTGCAGATTTTGCCTAGTTCTGAGCTGAGGGTTTTTTCAACCTGTAACTTGTTCTTGTCAGAGACCAGCAGGGCTGAGTCGTCCGCAAACAGGAACAAGTTGCAGTCACGTCTCTTTAATAATATTCACTATTTACACCTACATACATCACGTCTCTTTAATAATATTCACTATTTACACCCACATACATCACGTAATATTCACTATTTAGTATTTACACCCACATACATCACCGTCTCTCCACTGTCTGTTTAAATGGCATAGCCCAAGTACAAAAAAGTATAGTTAAGTATGTTTTCTGAAAGTATAGTTTGTAGTCGATGCGAAGCTATATTAGCGTCCCGCGGTCAGAGTTCTGGCCGGGTTCTGAACGAACCGTAAAGCAAACCGGGTCACGAAACCAAGAGTTTTAGTCCACAACATGTAGGCAACAGGGTTCCTGTCCTCCAGCTTTTCTGATTCTGCCGTCACTTGGGGGAACATGTCTATGTTCCCCGGGTTCTATGTTCCCCGGGTTCTATGTTCCCCGGGTTCTATGTTTCCCATGTTCCAAAAGGGTTCTATGTTCCCCGGGTCCTATGTTCCCCCTATGTTTCCCCGGTAGCGATAAAGGCTCGCCCGAGGCTCGCCACAGCAGTGGATTTCAAAGATAGCCACTTTTATAGATAATTCATTTGTATCGCAACGGAGTCACGTAGCATTATGTCGACAAAAATCAAATACAATACACAAGTGTAAAATAAAGAATTTTAAACTAAGTTTAGCCTATTAAATCATTTTATAAGCGTTAGTTTATTTGCGGTCTGTGTGAGAAGCATCCATCTGTACCCATTCTGCAATCTGTTAATAAAGTTTTCAATCAATCAATCAATCAATCCCACACAGTGCAATACTCCAATTCAGCCATTGGCAATTCAGCTGTTGGGTGGGTGGCACTGCTGAGCGGGCCTGTGACGGCCTGACAGCGTGGGGACAAAGAGAGCTGGGCTGTTGTTCTGCAGATGGATGCTTCTCACACAGACCGCAAATAAACTAACGCTTATAAAATGATTTAATAGGCTAAACTTCATTTACAATTCTTTATTTTACACTTGTTTATTGTATTTGATTTTTGTCGACATAATGCTACGTGGCCCGACTAGATCCGTGACTCCATTGCGATGCAAATGAATTATCTATAAAAGTGGCTATCTTTGAAATCCACTGCTGTGGCGAGCCTGGGGCGAGCCTTTATCGCTACCGGGGAAACATAGGGGGAACATAGGACCCGGGGAACATAGAACCCTTTTGGAACATGGGAAACATAGGGGGAACATAGGACCCGGGGAACATAGAACCCTTTTGCGGATGGGGGGACATAGAACCCTTAAAAAAAATAAAAATAAAAAAGCGGGGAACATAGGGATGACCCCTCACTTGGCACCATTTTGTTTCTTGAAAAAAGCTGGTGTATTACAATGTGCTCGAGCCACTTCACAGGTCATGTGGCTCAGCTGCTTGCATGCTTTGAGGCCCGTGGCTTTGTGTTGGAAATGGGAAACCCTTTGCCTGCATGTTTTAAAACCTTTTTTTGGTTTTGTGACCCACGAATCCTAAAGCTTCCGGTTCACTCTGAACCGGGCCAGAACTCCACAGGACTTGGTACAGTAAGCTAATAGTTTTGCATTGACTACACGAGTGGCAAGTACAATATTTCATACCACTTTTGATGTCCAAAAATCCAAACTATCCCTTTAAGTATATAACTAAAGTTGTGTTCAATTTAACCCACTTAAGTTATATTTAGTGTGTTAAAAGTTGTACTTAACCCTTTCACTACCACTACCAAAGAGTTAAGCCTTTCACTGCGACAATACAGATGGTTAACCCTTTCACTGCCACACTACAGGAGGTTAACCCTTTCACTACCCCACTACCAAACGGTTAACCCTTTCACTGTGACAATTCACAGAAGGGTTAACCCTTTCACTGCCACACAACAGCCGGTTAACCGACCGTCGGTTGTGTGATAGTAAAGGGTTAACCTTCTGTCGTGTGGCAGTGAAAGGGTTAAGATGTACTTAGATATATTGAAATTATATTTTTGATGTATTTGTGGTTACCTTTGCTCACCAAAATAGTACAAAATAAATCGTATTTAATAAGATTACTCAAGTACAACTTAGGTTTAGTAAACATCTCAGTTTTACTCTCAAGTACATGGGTAGAAATATACTTTAAAAAACATATTTTAGTGTATATCATAGTATATACTGTCAGTATGGAACAATACCTTTAAAAACATACTTTAGTATATATCATAGTATATACTGTCAGTATGGAACACTACCTTTTAAAACATACTTTAGTATATCATTAGTATACTGTCAGTATGGAACACTACCTTTAAAAACATACTTTAGTATATCATTAGTATACTGTCAGTATGGAACACTATACCTTTAAAAACATACTTTAGTATATCATTAGTATACTGTCAGTATGGAACACTATACCTTTAAAAACATACTTTAGTATATCATTAGTATACTGTCAGTATGGAACACTATACCTTTAAAAACGTACTTTAGTATATCATTAGTATACTGTCAGTATGGAACACTATACCTTTAAAAACATACTTTAGTATATCATTAGTATACTGTCAGTATGGAACACTACCTTTAAAAACATACTTTAGTATATCATTAGTATACTGTCAGTATGGAACACTATACCTTTAAAAACATACTTTAGTATATCATTAGTATACTGTCAGTATGGAACACTATACCTTTAAAAACATACTTTAGTATATCATTAGTATACTGTCAGTATGGAACAATATACCTTTAAAAACATACTTTAGTATATATCATTAGTATACTGTCAGTATGGAACACTACCTTTAAAAACATACTTTAGTATATCATTAGTATACTGTCAGTATGGAACACTATACCTTTAAAAACATACTTTAGTATATCATTAGTATACTGTCAGTATGGAACACTATACCTTTAAAAACATACTTTAGTATATCATTAGTATACTGTCAGTATGGAACAATATACCTTTAAAAACATACTTTAGTATATCATTAGTATACTGTCAGTATGGAACAATATACCTTTAAAAACATACTTTAGTATATATCATTAGTATACTGTCAGTATGGAACACTACCTTTAAAAACATACTTTAGTATATATCATTAGTATACTGTCAGTATGGAACACTACCTTTAAAAACATACTTTAGTATATCATTAGTATACTGTCAGTATGGAACACTACCTTTAAAAACATACTTTAGTATATCATTAGTATACTGTCAGTATGGAACACTACCTTTAAAAACATACTTTAGTATATCATTAGTATACTGTCAGTATGGAACACTACCTTTAAAAACATACTTTAGTATATATCATTAGTATACTGTCAGTATGGAACACTACCTTTAAAAACATACTTTAGTATATATCATTAGTATACTGTCAGTATGGAACACTACCTTTAAAAACATACTTTAGTATATCATTAGTATACTGTCAGTATGGAACACTATACCTTTAAAAACATACTTTAGTATATCATTAGTATACTGTCAGTATGGAACACTACCTTTAAAAACATACTTTAGTATATATCATTAGTATACTGTCAGTATGGAACACTAAACCTTTAAAAACATACTTTAGTATATCATTAGTATACTGTCAGTATGGAACACTATACCTTTAAAAACATACTTTAGTATATCATTAGTATACTGTCAGTATGGAACACTATACCTTTAAAAACATACTTTAGTATATCATTAGTATACTGTCAGTATGGAACACTACCTTTAAAAACATACTTTAGTATATCATTAGTATACTGTCAGTATGGAACACTACCTTTAAAAACATACTTTAGTAGATCATTAGTATACTGTCAGTATGGAACACTACCTTTAAAAACATACTTTAGTATATCATTAGTATACTGTCAGTATGGAACACTACCTTTAAAAACATACTTTAGTATATCATTAGTATACTGTCAGTATGGAACACTACCTTTAAAAACATACTTTAGTATATCATTAGTATACTGTCAGTATGGAACACTACCTTTAAATGGCATCTTTGCATTTCCTTTCACCAACCAGCGGCTAAATTCAAGAAGTACATTGGCCACTCTGCCCATGTGACCAACGTGCGCTGGTCCAACGACCTGCAGTGGGTGTTGACCACCGGGGGGGCGGACCACGCCCTGTTCCAGTGGAGGTTCCTGCCCGAGGGCGTGATGAACGGCGTGCTGGAGCCCCTGCTGCAAGGTGACCTCACCCCCTCTTCACCCTGCAGAGCACAACCTCACCTCGTGAGATTAGACGTTTGAGAACGAAGGCTGTTTCCCCGAAGCCTGTTTTTGGGATTCGAACCTTCGTTTTTAATTAAAAAAAGTATTATAAAAAAAATTCAAATATATATATATCTTTTTTTTTAATAAGTATCCTCAAACTAAATCCTCAATTTAAATAAAGTGATTAATCTGATTAAATTTGTCTTTTCTTTTATTTATTAAATCAACTTTCCAGCCCCAGACCCAGCCCAGTGAGAAGCCCCAGCCAACTAAATCAATTAAAACAACTTTCTTTAATGAATATAACTCATCAGTTTTAATACTATAATATTAGTGTAGCCTAATCTTTATCTGCAAACTGTGAAGAAAACCCCCATTGGTTTAAACAGAATGAAAACATTTTGAAAACGTTTTTAAAAAAGTAAAAAAAATAAATAACAATAAATAAAATGTTATTAAAAAATTCAAAATTTGAATGTTGATTTAGAATTCGAATGCCAACGTAACGAACGAAGGTTCGAACGTTCGAACGTTTGGGCTCAGCCCTCTTGAGAACAGAGGCTACTGGATATAGCTTGGTAGAATTCTAAGACAGAATTATGAGAAAACATTGAGATACTGACTGACTGAATCTGGACTGTATGTGTTCATGTGATCGTCTTCCGCAGAGGGCTACGCCGACTCCAACAGCGGAGAGTCCGACTCAGACGTGTCCGATGTTCCGGAGCTGGACTCGGATATCGAACAGGAGGCTCAGACCAATTACGAACGCCAGGTGACTGCAGCCCCTTCTTCACGCTCTTCCCCTTCTCTGTACTTCCCGGGAAATCTGAGTTGCATGTGTGATGTCACTAATAAGTTGAACCTATCATGGTCCAAGGCCCATTGCAAACTGCTGTACTCTGTCGGCTACTCTAAGCCATCCTAGGATGTCAAAGTGGGCAGGGGTGAGGTGGGTTCTGGGGGTAAGATCAAGCAGTAGTCTGACCAGTTTGTTTTGTGATGTTTGTAGTCTTGTTTTTAGCACCTTTGAGGTGCTTTGGTACCATGAGGTGCAAGCATAGTCGTAGTACCCTTGAATGAGTGCTCCTGTCAGAGTCTTCAGGGTATTCTTGTTTACCAGAGAGGAGATCCGGTACAAGAATCTTGGTCGTTGGTTGACTTTTTTTTATTACATTGGTTGCCATTTTGTCACAGGAAAGATTTGCCTCTAGGATGGAACCTATGTAATTTAATTTCATCTTTCCCTGTGACAATATTGTCACCCACTGTAACAGAGAAGCCGTCGGTCTTGCTGAGTTTGTTATTTGATCCGAAGAGAATGGACTCTGTTTTACCCAGGTGTAATGATAGTTTGTTATCAGCGAGCCAGGTGCAGATTCTGCCGAGTTCATAGCTGAGGGCTTTTTCAACCTGCAGCTTGTCCCTGTCAGAGACCAGCAGGGCTGAGTCGTCCGCGAACAAGAACAAGTTGCAGTATGCATGATGACATGTCATTTGCATAAATTAGGAACAGTAGCGGTCCCAGTATGCTTCCTTGTGGAACACCACAGCTCACTGAGAGGGGGGGGGGGGGGGGGAAAGGGTACCGTTTACCTCCACCATCTGTTCTCTCCCCTCCAGGTAGGATTGCATCCAGCTCACTGATGAACTATCAAAAGTTTCAAAACCAATTGCTTTTAGCTTGTCAATCAGAATGGAGTGATTGACAGTGTCTAATGCCTTTTGGAGGTCCAGCATGACCATGCCGCAGTATTTGCCCGCGTCCACCTCTTGTTTGATGTGGCCGTTCAAATAGAGAAGGCATGTGTCAGTGGAGTGGGATGTTCTGACGCCAGATTGGAATTTGTAGATTAGCCATCGGTGTGTGAATGTGTGAGTGAACGGGTAAAATGTGAGGAACAAATTGTAAAGCGATTTGGATAAAAGCTGTTATATAAATGCAGCCATTTACCGTTTACCAATCTGTATGCATATTCATATTCATGGCCGCCTAGTTATAGTTGAAAGTGGGGGTGCAAGATTTTTTTGTATTCTTTTTTTTTTTTACTTTTTTTACTTTTTTTTTGCAAGGGGTGGTTTGGAGGGGTCCGGCACGACCCCCTCCACGGCAGATTTTTTAACATTTAATGAACACCTGTATGTGCAATTTCCTGCAATATAGAGCCTTCAATCTTGACCAAAATAAAGCTGCTCTTTTCACTATAAAACTCAGTTTATATTGCAGTATGATAGCTATAATAATAATAACTTCACTGCGAGGGCTCTTTTAGCTAACGCTAGCTAGGCACGTATGATAGCCAATTACTATTATAATAATAATAATAATAACTTTCCCATCCTCCCAAAGCCCCTCCGGCCCCGTTCACATCCGCAGCGCAGTACCAACAACAACAACAACAACAACTAATTGACGCTATCAATAGCCCCAGTGAGCGCGGCGGCTGAATGAATGAATGAAAACTTTATTTAACAGATTGCAGAATGGGTACAATACAGTACGGCTCAATACACACAATTGTTAAGGCGATGCAGACCAGAGAAAGACGTTTGTCTTGTTTACATCAGGGTCCATGTTAACCCCTTTCGTGACTGTGCTGCACCGAGTGAATCCACAGTCACTTGCTCCTCAATGGGAAACCAACCTAGATTTACCATGAAGGACTGGTTCTGGCCGAACCGTTCGTTATACAAGTATCACAGAGACATTACAAAGGTGCTCACAGTTGCACGAGGGGTTCGCACAGAGATACGGGATGGTTTGAAAGCTCGGCGTTGCTAATAAATAATAAATAAAAATTTTAATATTTTTTTATAAACTGCTCAAAGCGGCATTATTTCCGCCGTTGGGTGATCACAGCGCCTGCGCACCATCCCGTATCTCTGGATTCACTCGGTGCAGCGCAGCAGCGCCGAGGCTCACCATACGAGAAATATTCAGTTTCAATCTGTTTGCGCATTTAGTATACAGTCACAGTGTTCGACTTACATGATGATTTGCTCCATTTTGATGTAAACGCCGAAGAATAATCCTCACAATGTTATCCAATATCCAGCCTGAATTTTTCAAGGGCTTTCCAAAAAGCCGCCTCCCCCAACATGTCGTATACGTCATGCCGACGAACCGTGGCCCGTGGGCACTGTATCAAACCATTAAAGTGGGGGGTCACACAATCTTTGGAAACTTAAAAACTTGCTATAAGTGTCATTGCGTATTATTAATTTGATTGAAATTACTTAGTTATGGTTAGATTTATATATGGGGGGGGGGGGTATATCATATTTTTCATATGATCAAAAAGTGGGGGAGCAAAACCAGCGTTTGCCCCCCCCATGTTCAATAGTCGTAGAGCAAATGCTCCGCGTGCTCTATTGCGCAGGCGTCTATGTTCATATTCATCCCTGGATTTCAATGGCGGTAAAGGTGTAAAGATGCTGCTGAGCAATTTTCAGTCGTTTATTGAATAATCTGTTGGAAAAAGATATTTATACATATTGTGTTATTGTTTTGCAACACTGAAACATTTCCTGCTCGCCCACTGTTTAAATGTTTCACCAGCATGCTGAGAATTTATTGCACTTTTAAAGTCATTCCAGTCGATCCAAATCACTCGGATGTGTGAATGTGACGCATCAGACGTCTACTGTCCTTTTAGCCATGAAGGAACCTCCAACATGGAGTATGTGTTTCTCCGTCTGAATAATTACATTTATTAACACGTTAAATGGTCTCTTGCCACTATCTTTACTATATAACCTACTGTTTTATACTATATTCCCTGCTATATGACACGTTAAACGGTCTCCTGCCACTATCTTTACTATATAACCTACAGTTTTATACTGTTTTATACTATATTTCCTGCTATATGACACGTTAAACGGTCTCTATCTGCTTCAGGTTTATAAGGAGGACCTGCCTCAGTTGAGGAAGAAGCTGGTGGGTTCACTGAAGCGACAGAAAGCACCAGAGGAAGGACTGCGCCTGCAGTTTGTTCACGGGTACATTTACATTATACATCTACATTATACATTTACATAAACATTTACATTATACATTTACATATACACTAACATACACTAACATATACACTAACATATACATTTACACTAACATATACACTAACATTTACATATACATTTACATTATACATTTACATTATACATTTACATTATATACACTATACATATACACTAACATATACACTAACATTTACATATACATTTACATTTACACTAACATATACACTAACATATACACTAACCCTAACATATACACTAACATATACACTAACCCTAACATATACCCTAACATATACACTAACATATACACTAACCCTAACATATACACTAACATATACACTAACCCTAACATATACACTAACATATACACTAACCCTAACATATACACTAACATATACACTAACCCTAACATATACACTAAAATATACACTAACATATACACTAACATATACACTAACCCATACAGTTGAATGCTGGTATTACCCTCACTGAGGGACACGAAGAAGTCAAGTCCGATGGGATTTGGGAATCTCAAATACAAATCGAGATTGGAATAAAAAAGGCATTTAAGTGAGCTCCTGCACTGATTATTATAGTTCAATATTCAATATTTGATCACCAAAACCCCCCAAAAAGCATACAAAGGGGGCCCCCGCCCAAAAAGGGACCCCAAAAATCGGCTTCCGCGCTAGATTCGAAAACACACAGGTATAGTGCCCTTTTCAGCCTTTGAGCACCTGCCCCTCTAAAGTCCTGTGCATGTCCCTGCCCTAACATATACAGTATAATCATGTCACTTAGTTCATGGGTACATATACAGTATAATCATGTCACTTAGTTCATGGGTACATATACAGTATAATCATGTCACTTAGTTCATGGGTACATATACAGTATAATCATGTCACTTTGTTCATGGGTAACTGCTGTCTAGGGCTGTCCCCGACTAAGGATTTGGATAGTCAACTATGATTGGCCAAAATTTGCCATTAGTCGACTATTAAAAAAAAAAAATAAAAAAAAGTATAATATATATATATATATATATTTTTTTTTATGGTTCCATTTGGGCTGTGGGGGGTGCTTAATGTCTGAAGGAGTCGACTGAAGGCTTCTTGTCCTCTGCAAAAGCATGCAATTGGTCCACTGATGGATACATCTTGATATTTGTCTAGTCTAGTGTGTTCATTAGATGGGTGAAATCCTCTTTCAGTGCCTCTGTGCCTGTTTTCGTAGGCAGTTAGCCTCTGGTATGCGTGCCATTAGCGTTAGCCACGCTTCTAGGCCTCTTTTCTTTTGGAAAGAATGATACAAAAATATATATATATAATTATTATTTTTTCTTTTTTTTGTATTCGACTAAGAGGTTGGCAGTCGACTACGGCTCCTTTCGACCGATTAGTCGACTATTCGACTAATAGGGGTCAGCCCTACCGCTGTCTGTCTCTCTCCTAGTAGATGGAGGTGATGCATCTGAACGTTAGCCAGTTAGCTCCAGTATTAAATTGAACGGCGACTGGCACGGTGTGGTTGTGTCGCAGGTACCGAGGCTGCGACTGCCGGAACAACCTGTTCTACACCCAGACGGGGGAGGTGGTTTACCACGTGGCGGCGGTGGCCGTGGTTTACAACCGACTGCAGCACAGCCAGCGCTTCTACCTGGGGCACGACGACGACATCCTCAGCCTGACGGTCCATCCGCTCAAAGACTACGTGGCCAGTGGACAGGTGAGCAGAGCCCGTCAGAACGCAGTACTTTACTGAGATACATGACGGCCCATCCGCTCAAAGACTACGTGGCCAGCGGACAGGTGAGCAGAGCCGTCAGAACGCAGTACTTTACTGAGATACATGACGGCCCATCCGCTCAAAGACTACGTGGCCAGCGGACAGGTGAGCAGAGCCCGTCAGAACGCAGTACTTTACTGAGATACATGACGGCCCATCCGCTCAAAGACTACGTGGCCAGCGGACAGGTGAGCAGAGCCGTCAGAACACAGTACTTTACTGAGATACATGACGGTCCATCCGCTCAAAGACTACGTGGCCAGCGGACAGGTGAGCAGAGCCGTCAGAACACAGTACTTTACTGAGATACATGACGGCCCATCCGCTCAAAGACTACGTGGCCAGCGGACAGGTGAGCAGAGCCGTCAGAACACAGTACTTTACTGAGATACATGACGGCCCATCCGCTCAAAGACTACGTGGCCAGCGGACAGGTGAGCAGAGCCCGTCAGAACACAGTACTTTACTGAGATACATGACGGTCCATCCGCTCAAAGACTACGTGGCCAGCGGACAGGTGAGCAGAGCCGTCAGAACACAGTACTTTACTGAGATGCATGACGGTCCATCCGCTCAAAGACTACGTGGCCAGCGGACAGGTGAGCAGAGCCCGTCAGAACACAGTACTTTACTGAGATACATGACGGTCCATCCGCTCAAATATATGTACGTGTTGCTATCCATTTATTTACATTACATTACACATTAAAGGGATAGTTCAGATTTTTCTAACCCTAGATCTATTTCTTACTTACGAATGGTGATGTTGGTTGGTAGAGTCCTTTGTCAGCACAATCCATGCTGTTCCGTATACTAACTCCATCAAATTAGCCACAAACCAATGCAAAATCAATGACGTCAAGCTCCTGTCAGTAGAAGCTCACTGAGGCTAACTGAAATCTACTCTGTGAACCTCAGTCAGCTTGTACAGACAGGAGCTCAATCCCATTGACTTTGGATTGGTTTGTGGCTAACTAGCTGGAGGAACAGCAAGGCTTGTGCTAAGAAAGGATTCTACCAATCAACAACATACTCAAGTGTTAAATAGGAAATAGGCCGGGCTAGGGTTCCAAAAATCCAAATCCAAAAATCCCTTTAATTCCTTCACCCCAAACCTAATGTTCTTTTTTACATGTCCAATCTCACTCAATCTCATATTTGCTAGTCGCTAACTGAACTTGAAGAGGTACTGAACTAAGGGATACTGAACTAACTGAACTAGAAGGTGTAATGAACTAAGGGCTACGGGTGGAAATTAGCCCTGTGCTATTCCCGGCATATTTACGTCCTTATCATGCTGTGATGTTATGCACACACTCATGTAAATGATGTTCATTAATTTGCATTGTCCTTAATAAACAAATCTTAAATCTTAAGGGATACTGAACTAACTGAACTAAGGGATACTGAACTAACTGAACTAAGGTGTACTGAACTAACTGAACTAAGGGATACTGAACTAACTGAACTAAGGGATACTGAACTAACTGAACTAAGGGATACTGAACTAACTGAACTAAGGGATACTGAACTAACTGAACTAAGGGATACTGAACTAACTGAACTAAGGGATACTGAACTAACTGAACTAAGGGATACTGAACTAACTGAACTAAGGGATACTGAACTAACTGAACTAAGGGATACTGAACTAACTGAACTAAGGGATACTGAACTAAGGTGTACTGAACTAACTGAACTAAGGGATACTGAACTAACTGAACTAAGGGATACTGAACTAAGGTGTACTGAACTAACTGAACTAAGGGATACTGAACTAAGGTGTACTGAACTAACTGAACTAAGGGATACTGAACTAAGGTATACTGAACTAACTGAACTAAGGTGTACTGAACTAAGGGATACTGAGCTGGAACTGGAAGGTTGTCAGATGCAGGGAAGACATCTTTGACACCTCGCTCCTCCGCTCGTTGAACTAACAGTTTGTGTCCACGCTCAGGTCGGGAGGGATCCAGCCCTTCACGTGTGGGACATCCAGACGCTGAAGTGTCTCTCTCTGTTGAAAGGCCATCACAGCAGAGGAGTGTGTGCACTCGAGTTCACAGGTAGGATCATAATAATACCTTAAGATGCACAGTATACACTTTTACGCAAGACACTTTCTGTAGAAATTTACTATTTTATTTATTTTAATATCTTATTTTATTTATCGTACTACTACTACTTATTGTTATTGGGGACACACACACAAATAATTGACTATTTGATCTTACCTCATTTATATTTTATTTGATGTTACTACTACCTATTGTTACCATTCTTGTTTTCATTGATGTTTCTTACAGTAATTGTGCTCTGTGTGATCTCGAAACACAAGAATTTCATTACCTGCAATGCCCCCTGTATTGTTGTGTATTTGACAAATAAAGAACTTGAATAATAATAATAGTCCCAAGTACAATTTTTTTCTTCTTTTTTAAGAATTCCACACTGTATAAGTATTATTACTGCAGTGTGTTAAAAGTATATTTGTAATGTTGAAAGTGTATCTTTCTAACTTATTGTGGTTTCATGTAGCCTACTCATTCAAAGCACATGTTTAGTATGCTGGTCATTAATGCTTTAAGCATAATCTCAGTGCAGTAAGATGTTTACCAGACTTAAAGAGCTGTTCCTCATGCTAGCTCCAGATAGTTAGCTACAATCCATGCTGTTCCTCATACTAGCTCCAGATAGTTAGCTACAATCCAAGCTGTTCCTCATACTAGCTCCAGATAGTTAGCTACAATCCATGCTGTTCCTCATACTAGCTCCAGATAGTTAGCTACAATCCAAGCTGTTCCTCATACTAGCTCCAGATAGTTAGCTACAATCCATGCTGTTCCTCATACTAGCTCCAGATAGTTAGCTACAATCCATGCTGTTCCTCATACTAGCTCCAGATAGTTAGCTACAATCCATGCTGTTCCTCATACTAGCTCCAGATAGTTAGCTACAATCCATGCTGTTCCTCATACTAGCTCCAGATAGTTAGCTACAATCCATGCTGTTCCTCATACTAGCTCCAGATAGTTAGCTACAATCCATGCTGTTCCTCATACTAGCTCCAGATAGTTAGCTACAATCCATGCTGTTCCTCATACTAGCTCCAGATAGTTAGCTACAATCCATGCTGTTCCTCATACTAGCTCCAGATAGTTAGCTACAATCCATGCTGTTCCTCATACTAGCTCCAGATAGTTAGCTACAATCCATGCTGTTCCTCATACTAGCTCCAGATAGTTAGCTACAATCCATGCTGTTCCTCATACTAGCTCCAGATAGTTATCTACAATCCATGCTGTTCCTCATACTAGCTCCAGATAGTTAGCCACAAACCATGCTGTTCCTCATACTACTGTAGCTCCAGATAGTTAGCTACAAACCATGCTGTTCCTCATACTAGCTCCAGATAGATAGCCCATCAATGCTGTTCCTCATACTAGCTCCAGATAGTTCGCCACAAACCAGTGCAAAAACGTATGGGGTCAAGCTCATGTCAGTACAAGCTGACGAGGCTCACTGACATCTGCTTTGTATTGGTTTGTGGCTAACTATCCGGAGCTACAGTAATAAGGAACAGCATGGATTATGCTGAGAAAGGACTCCCATTGGTCCCAGTCAACATTATCATTGCTAAGTAAGAAATAGGGCCAAGGTTCCAAAAGTCTCAACTATCCCTTTAAAATGGGGTGCGGCATTCTGTTTAAAACAAGCCTCTAAAAGGAATCTGTTTCTATTACCTTTGCCGTCCAGCGGATGGGAAGACGCTCGTCTCTGTGGGGATCGATGAAAACCATTCCATTGTGGTGTGGGACTGGAAGAAGGGGGAGAGGCTGGCGAAAGCAAGGTACACATTTCACCAAGTCATCTGCACTTTATGCATTGTGTTGACTGTATGCACATTTTATGCCTATGTTCATCTTGTGCTACTTGCTGTGGGGCACTTTGGACTGCGTCCATGTGTGAAAGGTGCTATATAGATAGTTATTATTATTTATTATTATTATATTGTAAAAAAGAAATGCATTGAAATGTCTGTAAGTCTCGACGACATTGAAAATGAGGGTGACCTCAATTGTCCTCTTCCAGAATAAATAAAGGTTTTCAATTTAATTGAATCTTTACAAATGGTATGAACTATTGTAAACTGAACATTCTAAAATGCTTAGAATTAAAATGGTCTAATAAGGCAAAAGTACATGTAAAGAAATGAACAAGAGAGACTCTTGACTCTGAGCTAAACAAAAATTCGGGGAAAAGGCCGGACGGATACTTGCCCATCAGTTGCGACAAAGAACCGCCAACCAGACCATCCCCATTATCAATGACGAGCGGGGCTCAAAAGCCACTGACAACCTTGAAATTAATAAATGCTTTCAAACGTTCTACCAATCGTTATACACCTCGGACGCGCAAGTGGGCCCCTCCACGCTGGACGATTTTTATAGGCCCTACAGACTTTTACAAAAAATTCTCAGTCCAGCTATCCCCGCTGCTGCTATCTGTATTCGTTCTCAACAAATTCTCTTCCTCCAACCATGCGACAAGCAGTTACCTCCTCAATCCTTAAGAAAGACAAGAATCCACTTGAATGCGGCTCGTTCCGTCCAATATCCCTCCTTAATGCAGATGTCAAGGTCCTCGCTAAAGTACTGGCTCGCCGCCTGGAGGGGGTTCTCCCCTCCATTATCTCACCGGATCAATCAGGCTTTATCAAGAACCGGTACTCTTTGTGCACCCCTAGTCGCTTTTTCTACTTTTTTGAAATATTTTGAGTGTGTGTGTGAGCACAGCGGTGTCTGTGTTTATTATTATTTCATGAAATTGGGTAAATATCTTAATTTTACATATATGTTCATTGTGTGAAAAGCTTATAACATGAAACACTCTAGAAATAGTAGAGACAGATTTAGTGCCTTCTTCACCCCTAGTTACTTTTTCTACTCCCATCCACTCCAACGTTAAAACGGCATTTTTAAGCATTTTTAAATCTGCTCTTATTCGTTCAATTCTCTCTATATCTTGCCATCCTTTGAATATTCCACGAGATAAGGACCCTGCAATTGCTGGGATGTGCTGTTACCGATGTAAAACTCATGGTGGCGTCATTGCTCCACAGATAACTTTGCCACAAGTCAGGGGAGGTGAGATAGGCTGTGGCGGGCTGATAGTGATTGAAACTCGGCACACAGGTTTTGTGGTGGGGGGGGGGGGGGGGGGCGAGTGGATTTTCAAGACAGAACCAGAGGCGAACCCGACCGCGCAGTCCGCAAGCGCGCCACACGCCGAAAAACAAGACCCCCTTAGCCGGCACGCGCCAACGAGGAAGTGTACTGCGCGGATCACCTCTGGTCCTTGTTTCACCAGCGAGCCGAGCCGAATATTTCGGCCGGGGCAGTACATCGAAGCGCCCGGAGGATAATGCAGGTCAGTGTACCACTTGGTAAAGTTTCGCCTCAACTCCGTTTCTGGTCGAACTAGTGAGCGAATCTTTAATATTTTTTTTGATTCATATTCAGAGGTAATTCGTCGAGATATTTCTAATTGGTATTTATCAAAAATAAATATTAGAAATATGGTCAAACAACATTTCGAACCGCTGAGCGCTTCGTAACGTTCGCCTCAACGCCGTTTCTGGTCGAACTAATGAGCGAATCTTTAATATTTTTTTTGATTCGTATTCAGGGGTAATTCGTCGAGATATTTCTAATTGGTATTTATCAAAAATAAATATTAGAAATATGGTCAAAACAAACATTCATCCGTTTCTTTTGAACCGCACTCGCAGTGTACCACTTGGTAAAGTTTCGCCTCAACTCCGTTTCTGGTCGAACTAGTGAGCGAATCTTTAATATTTTTTTTTATTCATATTCAGAGGTAATTCGTTGAGATATTTCTAATTGGTATTTATCAAAAATAAATATTAGAAATATGGTCAAAACAAACATGTATCCGTCTTTTTCGATGAAAAAACATTTTTTTTCAATAAAAACTGACGTGGTATCAAACAAACACTAATTTAAGTGGTTAAAATTCGAAAATATGTGTAATTTTTTACAGATATCTTGAGAATAGGCTATGAATGTTAAACATGGGTAAAAAAATGTTTTAAAAATAGTAAACAGTTAAAATTATATGGCTTTAAACATGATGTATCTTTTCCTCTCCCTAAGCCCAGTGAGCTCCCTCATCGTTAGGACAGCACAAGGGTTAACATCAGACGACTCCTAAATATCCTTTATAGCCCCTCTCCACCCGGAACACCTGAGGTGGTCCTCTCCCTTGATGCTGAAAAAGCGTTCGACCGGGTGGAGTGGGGCTATCTTTTTCACGCACTGGAGAGGTTTGGATTTGGCCCTAAACTCATAGCTTGGATAAAAATTCTATATACATCTCTGATGGCTGCCGTTCGCACCAACAACAATCTATCCACCTACTTTGAACTCCATAGGGGTACGAGACAGGGATGTCCCTTATCTCTACTCCTTTTTGCGCTGGCTGGAGCCCCTTGCGCTGGCTCTGAGACAGAACACCGATATCAAAGGGATCATGCGTGCGGGCTCGGAGCATAAAGTCTCGCTTTACGCAGATGACATGTTGTTGTATATATCACAACCCCAAACGAGTCTCCCTCAGTTAATGTCCCTACTTGCAGACTTCGGCAAAATATCCGGCTACAAAATCAACATTCAAAAAAGCTAACTGATGCCTGTCGGAACCGTAACGGGTCGGACACCTCTGAGCTCATTTCCATTTAAAATCAGCCCTAAAAAGTTCAAGTATCTCGGGATATGGATCACGCATGAACATAAAGACCTATATATGGCTAATTATCAACCTTTATTATCTAATCTGACAAAAGATATTGAACGTTGGGACCCCCTGTCACTCTCTTTGGGTGGGAGAATCAATACAATAAAGATGAACGTATTGCCAACGTTTCTATATGTATTCCAGAGTCTCCCAGTCTTTCTGACTAAGACATTCTTCTCCAAGATAAATAACCAGATATCTTCCTTTATCTGGAACAAAAAACCGCCAGGATAAAAAGAACTATGCTGCAGAGACCCCGCGTAATGGGTGGGATGGCGCTTCCCAACTTTATGTACTACTACTGGGCAGCGAATATAAGATCATTATTATGCTGGGTAAAGGGCGAGGACACAGCCCCCTGGTGGACAGTACTGGAGAGGGCGTCGGTTAAATCCACCTCCCTGTCTGCCTTGCTATGCGCTAAACTCCCGTTCACACAGCCCATGTCTAGATTTACCTCTAACCCAGTTGTCATTCACTCGATAAAAGTATGGAACCAATTTAGAAGAACCTTCTCCCTTAAGGATCTATCATTTGCTGCACCAATCACAAGAAACCACATGTTTATCCCCTCAATGATGGATAAGGCCTTCGACAGTTGGGTTGGAAGTGGGGTGATTGCAGTGTCTGACCTCTATATAGACGACAACGTTGCCTCCTTTGAACAGCTGGTACATAAATACAAAATCCCTAGGTCACACTTCTATAGATATTTGCAACTCCGGAGCTTTGTAACTCCTGCCTCTCTCTTATACTCAATCCTGAACTGTAAATTGATCCAGAAACAAGCTATAAGCAGAATCTACGAATTACTTAATAGAAGTAACTTGACACCTCTGGATCTCCTTAGGGGCAGATGGGAGACAGACTTACATGAGCCAATCACAGAGGACACATGGGACAAAATAATACAGGGGATTTTCTCGTCCTCCATATGCCTTAAACATGCTGTTATTCAGTTTAAAATTGTACACCGACTGCATTGGTCTAAAGACAGGCTCTCTAAAATATATCCCGACATAGACCCTCTATGTGACCGCTGCAGACAGACTCCAGCCACTCTGCCCCACATGTTCTGGACGTGCCCAAAGTTGCACACCTATTCGCAGGCCATCTTTGACACCTTCTCTAAGATATTTGGAAAGGTAGTAGAGCCATCTCCATATATTGCAATATTCGGAGTGGCCCCAACGGACATCCACTTTAGATGGTGGGAATCTAGAATGCTGGCCTTCTGCTCACTATTGGCCAGAAGGCTAATACTGTTCAAATGGAAAGACCCAGGTCCACCTGTGTACGGCCACTGGATGAGAGAGGTCATGCATCATATCAAACTGGAGAAGATCAGGTATACTGTCAGAGGTTGTACTGAAAAATTCCACAATATCTGGGATCCTTTCCTAACTTTCTTTGAGGGTATGGAAGCGGATAATGATCTGACTGGTCTTCCTGGTCTCTCAGCTTATTATTCTATTATTTTATGTTCTTACTTTTCTTTTTCTCTATATACAGAATGCAACAGATGCATATGACATATGTCACTGATGTCTGGTGATTTAAAAGCTAAAAAGAAGAAAAAAACGCTGATTAATGAATGCTTTAAGGTATCTTAGAATGATTCTGTCTGGTATAGGGGTGGGGGGAATGGAGGGAGGGAGGGAGGGCCTTATTCTATTTTTATTTTATTTTGGCCCATGTGGGACCGCCTATCTTCAAAAAAAAAAAACGTGTTCAAATTTTTTGATAACATTTTTTTTTTAATCCTCAAATTTCTAAAATGCTATTTGGCTTAATGAGCTCTAGTTAAAGTGAAAACAAACTTCAAAACCCTCATGGATCACGTGAGATATATACAGGACGAAATACTCTGAAGAAGGTCGGTAATCTGTGGCATTATATACCCTTGGGGGCTTGATGTCTGCACTACTCATTGTATATGATTGGCTGGCTGGTAGGGAGACTGCTGTTCAGCAGCCAATGGCTGTTCAGGGATTCGAGACACATTCATATCTATCAGTAGCTTTCTAGCTTCAAACTAGGGATGTGCATGACTACTGTTCTTAAGACCGAATATTCGAAAATGTAATGGATCATTAAAATCAAAGGGTATTGTACATAAATAGGCACTTCAGATAATCCTTCAGAACACTGATCGGCTCAGCTGACCGACAATAAATCAAAATGACACCATTCACCATCGTAGCCTATAATAAAAACAGCATTGCGTTGGCCTATCAACCGGTTTTAAGAAACAAACAGAAACAGTAGCATGTGCATCTTTTAGATCAATTAGGCTATGAAAATTAGGCTGCCTCTAAATATAAAAATGTATTAAATAAGAATGGTTTGCTTCACTTATAAAAAAATATATATATTAGGGCTGTAAAAATGAATGCTTTAACTTAAATTAATTAAAGCGTTAAAACAATTTATCTAGATTATTCTATGGAGTGAACAATTTTCAATATAATATAAGAAAGCGGTCTAGCTGAGTCAATGTTGATGGTTTTGTTGAACATTTGTATTTCATAGGAGAGAAACTGTATTCAAAGAAAGCTATTAAAATAGTATTTGAATCTAAATATACTTTCTTTGTGTTGATTTTACATTAATTCCATGATTTTACTCAAGTAAATATCTGTTACAAGCTTCGGTCTTAAGTAGAACAATGTGATTTTTTATCTAGATTAATTACAGAAAACGTTTAGATTAATTAGTCAAACATTTTTAATCTATTGACTGCACTAATATATATATATTTCGACTCTGACATGAAAATCGAATGTGGAGACTACGTATTCGAAAATTCGAACTCATCCCTACTTCAAACGGTGTCCCGGGGACCTAACCTCTGAGGACAGTCTGTTTGTTCAGTTCTGAACGTTTACCACTTCTTTGACTTTTGCATGTCTCTCCCAAAACGGCATCGTGGCCTTTTAACGACATAAAGTGAAGACAAACTTATATGGGAAGAAACAAAAGATTCATAATTTAATTGACAAGGTGGAACAGAAATATGAAGGGGGTCTTCAAAACCTTAGCTATCCCTTTTAACCCTTTTAAGAAATAGACCCGGATATATTTCTACTTGCAAAAAAAATTTGTCAACCTTTCAGAGGTAGGAGTAGGAAAATATAGTGTTTTAAAAAATAAAATGTAAGGTTTTATTGAAATGTTGTAACATTAGAACTGTGGTTCTATCAGGTAGCAGAATTTCCTATAGGCCATTTTTACTCACTGTCAGAATAACAAGGCAAATGTCTATTTACTTCACTAAAACAACTTAAGGGTTCATTTATATATGGTTTATTATTTGGCCACAGAACAGTATACATTATGAATAATGTATGGGCTCTGTGGGGGGTACTTATATGCAAATATCATGGCCAATGGCATTGTAAGACTAAACAATAGGATCCAATGATGATGTTTAGGTGAAAAAAGAACAGGGAAAACAAATTATTTATACCCTTTTTTTGATCAAATACAAATGTTACACATTTGCAATTGTGGGACCTTGCAGGGTTAAGTCAAATAAATGTTTGATACATTAAAGAAACATTTTGAATAATAATAACCTAAATAACTCTGTCTCTGATCCGTGGGTCCTCTTGTCCTCCAGGGGCCACAATAACTCTGTCTCTGATCCGTGGCTCCTCTTGTCCTCCAGCCAGGGGGCCACAATAACTCTGTCTCTGATCCGTGGCTCCTCTTGTCCTCCAGGGGCCACAATAACTCTGTCTCTGATCCGTGGGTCCTCTTGTCCTCCAGGGGCCACAATAACTCTGTCTCTGATCCGTGGGTCCTCTTGTCCTCCAGGGGCCACAATAACTCTGTCTCTGATCCGTGGGTCCTCTTGTCCTCCAGGGGCCACAATAACTCTGTCTCTGATCCGTGGGTCCTCTTGTCCTCCAGGGGCCACAATAACTCTGTCTCTGATCCGTGGGTCCTCTTGTCCTCCAGGGGCCACAGTAACTCTGTCTCTGATCCGTGGGTCCTCTTGTCCTCCAGCCAGGGGCCACAATAACTCTGTCTCTGATCCGTGGGTCCTCTTGTCCTCCAGCCAGGGGCCACAATAACTCTGTCTCTGATCCGTGGGTCCTCTTGTCCTCCAGGGGCCACAAGGACAAGATCTTTGTGGTGAAGAGCAACCCGTTCCGCGTGGACAAGCTGGTCACCGTGGGCTTGAAGCACATCAAGTTCTGGCAACACACAGGTACATCTTTTGCTTTTCTCAAAATCACCTTTGTGTAAAATTCTCTTAGAAAAAATACTTTATCATCAATTTGCACGAGGCAGTGTGAATCGGGAAATGCTCATGAGTAGAAGTGGGTTTTGAGTCTAGACTTGAAGGTATCTGTCGAGGGGGCAAGCGGTTCGGAGGTGGGGCTGCTGTTCCACAGTTCAGGGGCTGCGACAGCAAAGGCACGCCCCCCCCCCCCTGGTGTTGGAATAGGGGCATAGGAGGTCTGAGATGTAGAGGGGGGGGCTGACCATTAAGGGCTTTAAAAATGAACAGGATAACCTTAAAATGTATTCTGTAGCACATGGGCGGCTACGTGGCGTAGTGGGCAAGGCTCTCGCCACGAATCCGGAGACGCTGGGCTCGCCTGTTCGAGCCCAGCGCTCCACATTGCTTTCAGTTTAGCTGGTCGTTCATACTAATACACATTGGCCGTATTAGGGGGTGGGAAACTGATGGCGTTGTGGACAGCGACTCCTACAGGTCGGTTGGTGCGCCTGCGCAGTAGAATCAGGAAGTGTCGGGGGCAGCGTGAGCCTCCCACGCGTTACTCCTCGCCACTGAGAGATCGAGCTGCGCAGGTGAAAAGATGCGACTGCTGTTACCTCAAGTACCGGAGGGGACTTGTGCTGTGTATGACTTAGTCCACATTGCAGCCGGCTTGTGGGAGGCAAGAAACAGCGTCCGTGACAGGGGAGGGTTGAATTGGATGATACGAAATTGGGATGGGAGAAAATATAGAAAATGGGAGAAAAAGTGGATAAAAAAAAAAGAAAAAAAATGTATTCTGTAGCGCGTTGGAAGCCAATGAAGGGAGGCAAGGGAGGTGATGTTTAAACATTGTATGTATCTGTAAAGAAACCAATTGTTTTTTTGCATTGTCTTAAATTCTAGGTGGTGGCCTCACGTTCAAAAGGGGGATCTTTGGGAACCTTGGCAAACAGGAGACCATGATGTCCGCGTGCTACGGTCGCTCTGAGGACCTGGTCTTCTCAGGGGCCACCACTGGAGACGTGTACATCTGGAGAGAGACCACGCTGATGAAGACCGTCAAGGCCCACGACGGACCAGTGTTTGCTATGTGCTCCCTTGACAAGGTAGAGGTGGTCTCACTCTCAGGGTGTCATCTGCATGAGATAAGATGAGATAAGATATTCCTTTATTGATCCCCTTGGGGAAATTCAGGCATCATAGCAGCATGGGGGAGGGGGGAGGGGAGGTACAGGTAGTAGAAGACATACAGGTACAAATAAAGTACAAATAAAAATAGAATAAAAAGGCAGTGTAAACCATATACAATATAGTTAACTCTGGACAATGTATGTAAAGTTCTCCATCTCAGTTCCACTGTGCCATCAGGATGCTAAATGCTAAATGACAATAACACTATGTAACAAACCATCATCTACACTCACAGCACACACATCCACACGCACACACTCACTTTAAACAAACAACTCACTGCAGCACCCACTTTACCCACTTTAGACACCTAACACACTTTATATTTATTGGTAAAGAATTTGCACTACAACTCATACCTCATTGCACCTTACCCTAAGTTGTACCTCATCCCTTTTCTACTCTGCATTGTATATTGTATGTATATTGAACACTTTTGTATACGTACTTAACTTCTATTTTATACTTATTTTATACTTATCTATTTTTATCTAGCACAATCTCTGGAGCAAAACAGAAAGAAGCATTTTATATAAAAGTACTCTGTATTTTTGTATGACAACTAATAAAGAAACTTGAACTTGAAACTTGAACCGTGGCGCTCCTGCTGCAGGGCTTCGTGACCGGGGGGAAGGACGGCGTGGTGGAGCTGTGGGACGACATGTTTGAGAGGTGCCTGAAGACGTACGCCATCAAGAGGGCCGTTCTCTCGCCGTCGTCCAAAGGTTCGCCGTCCCTGTTTTCTTCTGGATAATGTTGTGTGCTTGTGATGTTATATATTTAAATTAGGGATGTTCGATATTGGCTTTTTTACCGATATCCGATATACCGATATTGTCCAACTCTTAATTTCCGATACCGATATCAACCGATACCGATATATGCTTAACTTAATAATTTCAGGTAATTAACATTACTTATTACATGGCGTTTTCACATTCGCCGAAATGCTTGCTTGTGATTGGTCAACAGCGCGCGTCAGAGGTCCGATATTGCCCGATAACGGACCTCTGTGGAACAATAATGACCGCTGTGCGCAGCTGTTCGCAATCAAGCCCACTGACATCAGTGCAATCAGACACTGCCGGCTGCTGGGGAAGCTGCCAGCAATGACAGGGCGGAGCAACGAGCGGAGCCAGAACCAGTGTTGCGAGTCGATGTAAAATGAATTAGGTATATTGTTAGCCGAGGCGGCTCGGTATTTTAAACTCTGTGTCGGTCAATTATTTTGCGACAATGATCGAGTATAGCTATACATTATCCCGCTTATTACATGGCTAACTTACATTATCCCTTACATATCTCTTGTTGTGGAATTAACACAACATTATGCATACTTTTGACAATAAATAAAATAAGAATTCGTTCTTACTTGCTTGCCTGGGTAAATAAAGGTAAAATAAATGAAAACCGATACCGATATTGTGAGGGCTAGGTAAGGACTGCATGCTGCCCAACGAGGGGGCGTGCCGAACTTTCTACTTCACGCACCTGAGAGGTGTTTGCAATCAGCTTGTTGGGAGAGTACAAGTATTGCCGACTCCCTTCCACTCATTGCCAGGTCATTCTGTATCCTACCATCAACCGCCGCGCTCCTGGTGAGACATCGTCTTCGCTCTCTATAATCCCACAGGAGGATTTCCTTTGTTCTCACTAATAATAATAATAATAATAATAATAATAATAATAATAATAATAATAATAATAATAATAATAATAATAATAATAATAATAGATCAAATTTATATAGCGCCTTTCATAGAACCCAAGGTCGCTTCACAATCAGGACAAAAATAGGGCAAGGAAAATAGGGGGGGGGGGAAAGAGGGGGATGAGGGAAGGTAAGGGATAATGGACCTAATCTAATCTAAACTAACTGATGGGGAAAGCCTTGGTGAAGAGGTGTGTTTTTAGAGCGGATTTGAAGGTGTCCAGGGTTGGGGCGTTGCGGATTTCGGGGGGGAGAGAGTTCCAGAGGGTAGGGGACGCCACGCTGAAGGCTCTGTCCCCAAAAGTCCGTAACCTGGTGCGAGGGATGGAGAGGAGACCTAGATCAGAGGATCGTAGGTTCCGGGATGGAGTGTACTGGTGGAGGAGATCAGACAGGTGAAGTCACTGGGAGAAGTCGTGCCTTCCTTTGCTACCATCTACCGCCGCGTCTCTGGGTGAGACGTCGTGCCATCTACTGCCCTACTCTCTCTCCGTGGGGCTCGTTCCTGGTGTGAGACATCGTCATCGCTCTCAATGTTTCCACGAGAGGATTCCTATGATCTCACTCCTTTTCCGTGGGTCCCATTTTCTGAGTAGCACGTCGGCAGTGTTCTGTGGTGTAAGGCATCGTCATCGCTCTCTATGCCTCCACGGGAGGATGCCTATGTTCTCACTCCTTTTCCGTGGGTCCCGTTTGCTGAGTTGCACGTTGGCAGTGTTCTGTGGTGTGAGGCATCGTCATCGCTCTCTATGCCTCCACGGGAGGATGCCTATGTTCTCACTCCTTTTTCATGGACTCCGTTTGCTGTGTTGCCCGTCAGCAAGTGTTTTGGTGAGTCTGAACAGGACCAGACCCAGAACTTTCATTTCAGTCATGGACTCTAGAAGATTCCTGTGTATTTTGAGTTCTCCTTTAAAGGGACAGTGCCGCTTTTTTGTTGTGAATAAATTATGCCCTTGTTTTGGCTAACTCTGATTACCTGTCTGTGTTGTGCAATTGGGGTTGCATACAATCCCTAACAGTTACGACCTGGCCCTGTCGACAACCCCAGCCGGCACAGACAGTGTATTAGAGAGCCCCTGCAGTTACCGGCTTCCTCAGCTAGTCCAGCCGTCTGCTAGCTTAGCCCCTGCAGCTAACCCCATGTGTTCTCATGCTAGTCCAGCCTGTCTGCTAGCTTAGCTCCGGCAGCTAGCGCAGCCTTTATGCTGATGTATGTGTTACAGCTAGCATAGGCCCTGTAGCTAACAATGCCCAGATAGTTACCCTGTTCCCCACTGCTAGGACTGCCCCTTCAGCTAGCATGGTCAGTTTTCCTGGAGCCGCCCTGTAGGCTAATCCCTTGTTCCCCACTGCTAGGACTGCCCCTTCAGCTAGCATGGTCAGTTTTCCTGGAGCTGCCCTGTAGGCTAACCCCTTGTTCCCCACTGCTAGGACTGCCCCTTCAGCTAGCATGGTCAGTTTTCCTGGAGCCGCCCTGTAGGCTAATCCCTTGTTCCCCACTGCTAGGACTGCCCCTTCAGCTAGCATGGTCAGTTTTCCTGGAGCTGCCCTGTAGGCTAACCCCTTGTTCCCCACTGCTAGGACTGCCCCTTCAGCTAGCATGGTCAGTTTTCCTGGAGCTGCCCTGTAGGCTAACCCCTTGTTCCCCACTGCTAGGACTGCCCCTTCAGCTAGCATGGTCAGTTTTCCTGGAGCCGCCCTGTAGGCTAATCCCTTGTTCCCCACTGCTAGGACTGCCCCTTCAGCTAGCATGGTCAGTTTTCCTGGAGCTGCCCTGTAGGCTAACCCCTTGTTCCCCACTGCTAGGACTGCCCCTTCAGCTAGCATGGTCAGTTTTCCTGGAGCCGCCGTCGGCTAATACCCTGTTCCCCACCGCTAGGACTGCCCCTTCAGCTAGCAAGGTCAGTTTCCCTGGAGCCGCCCTGTCAGCTAATCCCTTGTTCTCCTGCTAGTCCAGCCCTGTCTGCTAGCTTAGCTCCGGCAGCTAGCGCAGCCTCTATGCTGATGTATGTGTTGCAGCTAGCATAGGCCCTGTTGCTAGTAATGCCCTGGCAGCTACCCTGTCCCTCTGCTAACCCCACGTTACGTGTAGCTTCCCCAGCTAGCATGGTCTCCAGTTTTGTGTGTTGCTCCGTCATGTCCCCTGCCCCGCTCTCTGAATTTCTTTCCCCCACCCCTACGGGCCTGGTTGGTCGCCAGGTGGGGGGGGGGGGGGGGGGGGGGTACTGTGAGGGCTGGGTAAGGACTGCATGCTGTCCAACGAGGGGGCGTGCCGAACTTTTTACTTCACGCACCTGAGAGGTGTTTGCAATTAGCTCGTTGGGAGAGGACATGTATTGCCGACTCCCTTCCACTCATTGCCAGGTCGTTCTGTATCCTACCATCAACCGCCGCGCTCCTGGTGAGACATCGTCTTCGCTCTCTATAATCCCACGGGAGGATTTCCTATGTTCTCACATCCCTAATTTAAATCGTTTTTAATTGATTTTTGATAATTTATGGTCCAACAACATTATATACATACAAACATACATACACTACATGACTACATAATAAGCACACAATAACTAACAATAAATAAAAAATACAGTAAACAAACAGAGACAAATTAAAATAATAATAATAATAATAAAGAAAATTGCATCGTTCTTATACAGGTTGTCACTTGCCATACGCCTATCTAATAAATCACCGTCATATGCCTAAACATCCTCAGTCTGGAATTTTTTATTAAAATAATAAAAAAAAATGGCTGCCAAACCTTGAATAATTTCTGGGTAGAGCCCCGCTTGTGATGTTATGAGGAAGGATTCAGATCACAATCTTTCTCACAATGACGGAACATTTACGAGTTATGTACAGTAAAAACAGAAATACCCTTAGAGAATAAGTATTCTGGTGCACGTTCTCCATTCAAAGTTGTATTTAAAAAAAAAATGGGTGCTTGTTTCCTATTAGCATATTCATAGATCCTTGCGTTCTCTATTGTCAGTAGTTTATCGAAAAATCTGGTGGAAGAAAATGCATTTATACAAATTGTTATTCAATATAAAAATAGGCAAATAATCTTGATCTTTAAAGCCCCACAATTGATTTTGGAATGCAACTATACTAAATTACATTGTCCGTTTAGGACTACTGCTGGAGGACAACCCGTCTATCCGTGCCATCACACTGGGACACGGACACATTCTGGTCGGGACCAAAAATGGAGAGATCTTGGAGATTGACAAAAGTGGCCCCATGACCTTGTTAGTCCAGGTGAGCAAGGAAAGAGACGGGACTATAATGTCGGATGAGTGATTCAATGAAGTCCAGTGACAGGTAGGGGGAAAAAAGGGTGTAGAACTACCACATGCCTCCTCCGATACATGTGGAGTCGCCAGCCGCTTCTTTTCACCTGACAGCGAGGAATTTCACTGGGAGAACGTAACGCGCGAGGAGGTTCATGCTATCTCCCCCAGATCCCCTCCCTGCTGAACAGGTGCCCTGACCGACCAGTAGGAGTCGCAGTTTATAACGACCAGGACACATACCCCACCCGCTAACACTGCCAATTGTGTTAGTAGGGACGACTGACCAAGCCGGAGGTACCGCGGCGTCTCTGTGGTGGTAGGCGAGTGCTTAGTCCACTGCGCTACCCAGCCGCCCTCTATCATCAGACATTTCTTGAGGATTCTGTAGATATCAGCGTATTGGGAAAATACATGCATACGTAAGAGTACATCAATTAACAGCTGAGTCTAAATCATTCAAACAAATGAAAACCGTGTAAATAGCAGGTTTATTTGTTTAACGGATTTCAATATATCGTTGTAAATAAAAAATATAAAAAC
The DNA here is from genome assembly GCF_963971535.1 of Notolepis coatsorum. Lineage (NCBI taxonomy): Eukaryota > Metazoa > Chordata > Actinopteri > Aulopiformes > Paralepididae > Notolepis > Notolepis coatsorum. The sequence continues at coordinate 149,551,544 of NC_140171.1, read as the reverse complement.
ATATGTTTTGAGAACGATGAGAATGAATTGATGAGACTGGGATGAGTCCATTAATATTCTCTATTTTGTATTAATATTTTATGTGAACGGCAAAGGAAGCTTTTCCACACAAAACCTGCTTAATCAACAAAAATAACTCCATGTTTACAGTTAGCAAGGGCTGTTCACCCTCTCCTCTCGTCATCAAAACAAATCCCATACCAGGGGGTGTGAACAAATGGCAAAATGTCCTTGCAACAGGAAGTGACAGAACTCAGTGTGCGCCCTATATACAAATGCATTTGTTAGCCATGCTAGCGATCTAAACAATCAATCCATGCCAAAGCTAGACGTGTAAAAGGTGAAAGACTCACAGCCGTGCTGATTTGGCTGAGTGACATCCAGCCGTTTTCCCTTGAAACTACTTTTAGTCAGGGGAGTGTCATGGTTTCTCCATAGAGCCCCATTATACTTTTAATCAGGGGAGTGTCATGGTTTCTCCATAGAGCCCCGTTATACTTTTAGTCAGGGGAGTGTCATGGTTTCTCCATAGAGCTCCATTATACTTTTAGTCAGGAGAGTGTCATGGTTTCTCCATAGAGCCCCATTATACTTTTAGTCAGGGGAGTGTCATGGTTTCTCCATAGAGCCCCATTATACTTTTAGTCAGGGGAGTGTCATGGTTTCTCCATAGAGCCCCATTATACTTTTAGTCAGGGGAGTGTCATGGTTTCTCCATAGAGCCCCATTATACTTTTAGTCAGGGGAGTGTCATGGTTTCTCCATAGAGCCCCATTATACTTTTAGTCAGGGGAGTGTCATGGTTTCTCCATAGAGCTCCATTATACTTTTAGTCAGGGGAGTGTCATGGTTTCTCCATAGAGCTCCATTATACTTTTAGTCAGGGGAGTGTCATGGTTTCTCCATAGAGCCCCATTATACTTTGAGTCAGGGGAGTGTCATGGTTTCTCCATAGAGCCCCATTATACTTTTAGTCAGGGGAGTGTCATGGTTTCTCCATAGAGCCCCATTATACTTTTAGTCAGGGGAGTGCCATGGTTTCTCCATAGAGCCCCGTTATACTTTTAGTCAGGGGAGTGTCATGGTTTCTCCATAGAGCCCCATTATACTTTTAGTCAGGGGAGTGTCATGGTTTCTCCATAGAGCCCCATTATACTTTTAGTCAGGGGAGTGTCATGGTTTCTCCATAGAGCCCTGTCATACTTTTTTAGCGCAGCAGCTCACACAGGTAGGGGGAAACCTAGTCACGTGACTCAGTTGGTATTGCTGATTGGCTCGAACACGGTTTACATGTTTGTAAATAAACAGCGAACGGGTCTATTTGTTTACTGTAATTATACCAAAGTATCACAAATGTGTGTTTTGGCTTCAGGGACACATGGAGGGGGAGGTGTGGGGCCTGGCCGCCCACCCTCTGCTGCCCATCTGCGCCACCGTCAGCGACGACAAAACACTCCGCATCTGGGAGCTGTCAGCCAACCATCGCATGGTGGCCGTGCGCAAACTGAAAAAAGGTACAGTTCTTATTTGTATTTATTTGATAGATCATATCAAATGTGTGAATGTGATTTTGAATATCCTGCACTCAGTATAGAAACCCAGTTGTGAAATGGTCCCTCCAATGTGTATCATGAATAATAATGAAGACATTTATTTATTTATTAATTTTTTTACTGTCCCAAGCCCCTATACACTAAAAAGTATTCATAACATAATGTTTAGTACTTATTAACAACATACTGTTTAGTACTTATTCATAATAACACAATGTTTAGTACTTATTCACAACATAATGTTTAGTACTTTTTCACAACATAATGTTTAGTACTTATTCACAAAAAATAGGGAAACAATGTCCAGGCACGCACTCCAGGTTTTTCAAATTATTAATAATAATAATAATTCATTTAATTTATATAGCGCTTCTCAATGACCCGAAGTCGCTGACAATAGTCGGGAGCAAAGTAAAAACAAAGAAACAAAACAAAGAAACAAAACAAAGAAACAAAAACAAAGAAACAACAAAGAAACAAAAACAAAAGGAACATGAGACCATGGGGGGAACAGGGAAGACAGCATGATAGCACAAAAAGACAGGAGACAGACATCAATCAGGTTGGAGGGGGGGGGGTTATGGGTGGGGGGGTTGAAGGCAAGGGAGAACAGGTGGGTTTTGAGGCGAGCTTTGAAGGTGGAGAGTGTAGGGGAGTCTCTGATGGACTGAGGGAGGGAGTTCCAGAGTCGGGGTGCAGTGCGAGAGAAGGCCCGATCACCAACGTTTTTGAGTTTGGATGTCGGGACAGTGAGGGAGGCAGTGGAGGAGGACCGGAGGGAACGGGTGGGGCGGTAGGGAATAAGGAGATCAGTCAGGTAGGGGGGGGGGGGGGGGGCAGGCTGTGGAGGGCTTTGAAGGTGAGGAGTAGTGTTTTAAAGTTTATGCAGTGTTTGAGCGGGAGCCAGTGGAGAGAGTGGAGGACAGGAGTGATGTGTTCACGGGACCGGGTGTTAGTGAGGAGGCGGGCGGCTGAGTTTTGGACCATTTGCAGTTTATGGAGGGAGTGGGAGGTGATGCCAGTGAGGAGGGAGTTGCAATAGTCCAGGCGGGAGGAGATGAAGGCGTGTATGAGGGATTCAGCAGCAGGGGGGGAGAGGCAGTGACGGATTTTAGCAATGTAGCGGAGTTGAAAGTATGATATTTTTACGATGGAGCGGACGTGGGGGTCAAATGAGAGGGTGGGGTCGAGGAGGACACCAAGGTTTCGGACTAGGGGGGAGGGGGTGATGGTGGAGTCATTGATGGTGAGTGTGATGGATCTGGTGAGGGTGGTTTTGGTGCCAATAATGAGGAGTTCCGTCTTGTCACTGTTCAATTTGAGAAAGTTGTGAGTCATCCAGGTTTGGAGTTCGGTAATGCAGGATTCGATGTGACTGAAGGGTGGGCTGTGGGGGGATTGTGTACTGATGTAGATTTGGGTGTCATCAGCGTAGCAGTGGAAGTTGAGGTGGTATTTACGGATGATGTGACCAAGGGGGAGAATGTAGCAGATGAAGAGCAGGGGGCCAAGGACTGAGCCTTGGGGGACCCCCTGTGTGACTGGGGAGGGGGAGGAGGTGTGGCCGGAGAGGGAGATGAATTGGTGTCTGTCTGTGAGGTAGGAGGAGAACCAGTCAAGTGCTGGCAGCCTGAAATCATATCATGACATTTCGGTGTGAACACACCTTCTTCAGAATGGTTTGCATGAAGGGTAAGTGACCCAAGTTTATACAAGTCAAACAGGAAGTGACAACACAGGAAGTGACAACACATTCCAACAAGAGATCTGCACAAGAGTACAAAATACCACTTACAAGCACAACCTTTTCAGAAGTATGTAAATAAAAAAGAAGCGTGTAAATCAAAAAGCAGCGTGTAAATCACAAATAGATAGATCTATATATATTATACAGAGTAGGCCTACATCTTAAACTACTGAAATATAAACACTCATGATGACCCATAGTAGCCGTCTTTCAATTATAAATATAAAGAATGATCATAACATAATGTTTAGTACTTATTCATAACATAATGTTTAGTACTTATTCACTGACAGAAGAGACATAGCGTTGGGCTGATTCACTAGGCTCTCCAGTGGTTTGTGGCATCTACTGCTTGCTACCTTGACCTTGAGCTTTGAGTAAGCCCCCAAACACGTCTTACAGCTCAAGGGGTTAAAAAACATGCATATGATAAGATAAGAGAAGATAAGATGATCCTTTATTAATCTCCTTGGGAAAATGCAGGTGTCAAAGCAGCATGGGGGGGGGGGGGGGGGGCGATACAGAGCTTCACAGTCGTATAATATACTAATGGTTATTGTGTGTGTGTGTGTGTGTGTGTGTGTGTGTGTGTGTGTGTGTGTGTGTGTGTGTGTGTGTGTGTGTGTGTGTGTGTGTGTGTGTGTGTGTGTGTGTGTGTGTGTGGTTCCAGGCGGCCGCTGCTGCTCCTTCTCCCCTGATGGACAGGTGTTGGCTGTGGGGCTGAACGACGGCAGCTTCCTGGTCGTCAACGCAGACACTTTAGAAGACATGGTGACCTTCCATCATAGGAAAGAGCTGATCTCAGATATCAGGTTCTCCCAAGGTAACCCACCACTACATACACTTAACAACAGTGGCTCAGGAGGTAGAGCGGTTGTCTGGTAATCAGAAGGTTCCCGGCTTGATCCCCCACTCCCCACACGGGCAGCGTGTCGAAGTGTCCTTGAGCAAGACACTTAACTCCTGATGAGCAGGTTGGCACCTTGCATGGGTGAATGTGAGGAACAAAATTGTAAAGCGCTTTGGATAAAAGCTGCTATATATAAATACACCATTTACCATTTACCTAGCTATTTTGGGATCATTTTGTTTTGTAAGTATTGGAGTGGAGTTATTGTAAACCCGCCTACGGGGTTTGGTGACCTCAGAGGGTTTTAAAGCTGTAATGTGTAAGACAGTTTAGTTGGGTTCTACTGTGAGTGAGTTCCACTGGTCAGTGTAGCAGCAGTGCAGAGACTTTCCATCCAAAAGTTAAAAACAGCGAAGCATCCAGATTCTATTTATTTATTTATTCTTTTATTTAACCTTTATTTAACCCACTGATATTAGGAATCTCTTTTCCAATGGAGACGTGGCCGAGACGGGCAGCAGTGTAAATTAAAACAAGCACCTCATGTGACGTGTGAAGCTGCGGCCTCCAGTGGGCAGGTGCTCTCAGTGCAGCGTTGAGCTTAATAGAATAGTAAGAGCATCTCTACAGCGGAACTCTCTGCTGAGTCCAATGACACACCTCACAAGTCTCTATGATAAACAGTTGTTAAACAGATCAGACCAAAAAACCAAGACCATGTCCACACGTACTTAGAGACCATGTCCACACAGAGACCATGTCCACACGTACTTAGAGACCATGTGCACACAGAGACCATGTGCACACAGAGACCATGTCCACACGTACTTAGAGACCATGTCCACACAGAGACCATGTGCACACAGAGACCATGTCCACACGTACTTAGAGACCATGTCCACACAGAGACCATGTCCACACGTACTTAGAGACCATGTGCACACAGAGACCATGTGCACACAGAGACCATGTCCACACAGAGACCATGTCCACACAGAGACCATGTCCACACAGAGACCATGTCCACACAGAGACCATGTGCACACAGAGACCATGTGCACACAGAGACCATGTGCACACAGAGACCATGTCCACACAGAGACCATGTGCACACAGAGACCATGTCCACACAGAGACCATGTGCACACAGAGACCATGTCCACACAGAGACCTGATTGACCTGATGGCCGGCTGCAGGGAGCTCTCCATGGTCCTGATTGACCTGATGGCAGGCTGCAGGGAGCTCTCCATGGTCCTGATTGACCTGATGGCAGGCTGCAGGGAGCTCTCCATGGTCCTGATTGACCTGATGGCAGGCTGCAGGGAGCTCTCCATGGTCCTGATTGACCTGATGGCAGGCTGCAGGGAGCTCTCCATGGTCCTGATTGACCTGATGGCAGGCTGCAGGGAGCTCTCCATGGTCCTGATTGACCTGATGGCAGGCTGCAGGGAGCTCTCCATGGTCCTGATTGACCTGATGGCAGGCTGCAGGGAGCTCTCCATGGTTCTGATTGACCTGATGGCAGGCTGCAGGGAGCTCTCCATGGTCCTGATTGACCTGATGGCCGGCTGCAGGGAGCTCTCCATGGTCCTGATTGACCTGATGGCAGGCTGCAGGGAGCTCTCCATGGTCCTGATTGACCTGATGGCCGGCTGCAGGGAGCTCTCCATGGTCCTGATTGACCTGATGGCAGGCTGCAGGGAGCTCTCCATGGTCCTGATTGACCTGGTGGCAGGCTGCAGGGAGCTCTCCATGGTCCTGATTGCAGAGAAAATACTCATTCTTACCCATCCACATGTATACAGGCAACATGGAGTTTAAAGAAATCTCTACTCACTCTGTTTTCAGCGACCTAAAACTATGTTTTCCATCGTTTTCATGTGGAGGGGAGGCCAAAACACAGAGAAAATACTAAGATCCATATCCGTGTGGACATGGCCTCAAAGAAACAAAGAATTTGAACATCACATGAAGAAACAAACAGGAATTACTTTAATGCTGCATTCAGACTGTGCCAATAAACAATATATATATATAGACATCTGTGACCGTACTCTCAAAGGTCTGCCCTTCTTTTAACATGTATAACAAAAGTTTACCTTTTTGTGACGTGTTTTTGCAGGGATAGTTTTATTATCATCACCAGCAACTTCCCAGCATAGGAATCTGTTAAAATATAATGCAAAGTATAACATCGTTCACTCGATGTCAGAGAGAAATTCGCCAGGCGTGATGGAGCAAATAATTATGCAACCTATATATTGAATAGGTTACAATTAGAAATAGTCTTGTTTACCAACACTCTCTCTCTCTCTCTCTCTCTCTCTCTCTCTCTCTCTCTCTCTCTCTCTCTCTCTCTCTCTCTCTCTCTGTGTCTCTCTGTCTCTCTCTGTCTCTGTCTCTGTCTCTCTCTCTCTCTCTCTCTCTGTTTCTCTCTGTCTCTCTCTCTGTCTCTGTCTCTCTCTGTCTCTCTCTCTCTGTTTCTCTGTCTCTCTCTGTCTCTGTCTCTCTCTGTCTCTCTCTGTCTCTCTCTCTGTCTCTGTCTCTCTCTATGTTTCTCTGTCTCTGTCTCTCTCTCTGTCTCTCTCTCTGTTTCTCTCTGTCTCTCTGTTTCTCTATCTCGCTCTCTCTCTCTGTCTCTCTCGCTCTCTCTCTCTCTCTCTCTCTCTCTCTCTCTCTCTCTCTCTCTCTCTCTCTCTCTCTCTCTCTCTCTCTCTCTCTCTCTCTCTCTCTCTCTCTCTCTCTCTCTCTCTCTCTCTCTCTCTCTCTCTCTCTCTCTCTCTCTCTCCCTCTCATGTCCGTCACAGATTCTGGAAAGTACCTGGCTGTGGCTTCCCATGACACCTTTGTGGACATTTACAATGTTCTGACCAGCAAGAGGGTGGGCATCTGTAAAGGAGCAACCAGCTACATCACCCACATCGACTGGGACACTCGTGGTGAGGCTACTATTGGTTAGAACAGTTCAGATGCAACATTATTGGGGGTGACAGTGGCTCTGGTTATCCAGAGGTTCCCGGTTCGATTCCCGCTCCTCCCGTGCAGTGTGTCGAAGTGTCCTTGAGCAAGACACTTAACCCCTCATTTCTCCTGATGAGCAGGTTGACACCTTGCATGGTTGCTTGTTTTCATCTCCTCACCAGATCCCTCTTTGCTGTCATGATTAGAGTTGGGTACAGTTCACATTTGAACCGGTACCTGTGAATCGATACCGGTACCCAACGGTACCTTTTTTCAGTATTTTAGTCTCAAACCAATTCTTTTTTTTATCTACCTACCTCAGTTGTAAAAAATTAGTCCAAACTTCTAAATATTTATTATCATTATTATTTATTTAGAACAATTTGTTAATATATTGCAGCGAGCGTTGTCTGCATCTAGCTTTGTAAAGTGTACTAACCACACTTGCAACAGTTTAAAAAGAAATTCAAATCAACCATTCGCATTGAAAGTTTTGTTCATCCATGATAAAATTGTTCTGAATCAAGAGATTGAATTGTTTTATTTAAAGTGTAACTAATTGTCGGAAATAGGTTATTTTTAATGCCCTTTTAAAATGAAAAAGAGTGCTTGGAAAAGTACTTGAAAATCCTTGAATTTCATTTAGCAATGTCTGTGGGAACCCTGGGACCGGGGCCGACGACAAACCTGTTGTCTGTGATGTTTGACTCAAACCTGTTGTCTGTGATGTTTGACTGTGACCTTTGACCTGATGTTTGCCTCAACAGGGAAACTGCTGCAAGTCAACACGGGGTCCAAGGAGCAGCTGTTCTTCGAAGCTCCGAGAGGAAGAAAACAAACCATCAACGTCTCAGAGGTCAGAGGTTACGGCATGAATGTTGCTTCCATGACTAGTAATATACATCATGAATTGAACTTCCAAATCAACATTTCCAATATTCACACTTGACAATTCCAACGTCAACGTTGAAAAAGAGTAAAGACACACCATGTCCACCAGAGAACCAGTGTTGTACTGTTTACTTTCAAATGAATAGCTACTTCACAATGGAATAGCCATAAAAGCAAGTACTATTGAAATGTTTAAATGCAAATATAAACAGGAATTCTTGGACAATTATAAGTTAGAGGAGCTTGAAAATAACGTGAACTAGTATTTTTGTAATAATTTATTTATTTTTTGCTGTAGTGGATAGGTATATTATTTTTTATATTGATAGATAACTTATTACATTAATATGATATTGTAAGGAAGGGGCAGGACCAGATAAGCTTTGCTTCTTTCTGTCCCTTCTCGAACAAAACCATTTGTCTTGAGCTATGTTGACAATTGCTTCCATGTCATAGTAGGAAGATATATTTAATTTAATTTGTATTTGTATTTTATTTATTTTATTTTTTATTTCGTTTTTATTTCTTTTTTGTTATTTCAAGTTTGTGTTTATGGTTGTTCGAGATAAATAAAGATCAAATCAAGTCTGTGTGTGTGTGTGTGTGTGTGTGTGTGTGTGTGTGTGTGTGTGTGTGTGTGTGTGTGCGTGTGCAGTTTGAGAAGGTGGACTGGGCCAGCTGGACCTCAGTGTTGGGCCCGTCCTGTGAAGGCATCTGGCCGACGCTCAGTTTCGTCAACGCTGCTTCTCTCACCAAAGACCGCAAACTGCTGGCCAGCGGAGACGACTTTGGCTTCATCAAGCTGTTCAGTTATCCTTCCAGGGTGAGCCATGTTATACAGTACTGTTTAGTTATCCTTCCAGGGTGAGCCATGTTATACAGTACTGTTTAGTTATCCTTCCAGGGTGAGCCATGTTATACAGTACTGTTTAGTTATCCTTCCAGGGTGAGCCATGTTATACAGTACTGTTTAGTTATCCTTCCAGGGTGAGCCATGTTATACAGTACTGTTTAGTTATCCTTCCAGGGTGAGCCATGTTATACAGTACTGTTTAGTTATCCTTCCAGGGTGAGCCATGTTATACAGTACTGTTTAGTTATCCTTCCAGGGTGAGCCATGTTATACAGTACTGTTTAGTTATCCTTCCAGGGTGAGCCATGTTATACAGTACTGTTTAGTTATCCTTCCAGGGTGAGCCATGTTATACAGTACTGTGTGTACAGTAGAGTCCATGTAATACATGACATACAGTAGAGTCCATGTAATACATGACATACAGTAGAGTCCATGTAATACATGACATACAGTAGAGTCCATGTAATGCATGACATACAGTAGAGTCCATGTAATACATGACATACAGTAGAGTCCATGTAATACATGACATACAGTAGAGTCCATGTAATGCATGACATACAGTAGAGTCCATGTAATACATGACATACAGTAGAGTCCATGTAATACATGACACACAGTAGAGTCCATGTAATACATGACATACAGTAGAGCCCATGTAATACATGCCATACAGTAGAGTCCATGTAATACATGACATACAGTAGAGTCCATGTAATACATGACATACAGTAGAGTCCATGTAATACATGACATACAGTAGAGCCCATGTAATACATGACATACAGTAGAGTCCATGTAATACATGACATACAGTATAAACAGTAGAGTCCATGTAATACATGACATACAGTAGAGTCCATGTAATACATGACATACAGTAGAGTCCATGTAATACATGACATACAGTAGAGCCCATGTAATACATGACTTCTCCTCCTTCTGCTTCAGGGCCAGTTTGCCAAATTCAAGCGCTACGTGGGCCACAGTGCCAACGTCACCAGCGTGCGCTGGTCCAACGACGATGCCATGCTCCTCTCTGTGGGCGGGGCCGACACGGCGCTGATGATCTGGAGCCGCGAGCCGCAGGGCCACAAGGAGAGCAAGGCGGTGGACAGCGAGGAGTCGGACGACGACGCCGAGGAGGACGGAGGTAACGCTTGGAACAGGATCACCTCATGTATCGTCGTTTACAGAATTTCGTTGGCTACAAAAACGGTCAATCGTTTTCACCGTCAGAGGTGATTGGTCCGGTCACCAGGAGGCGAAACCGGAAGTGGTGACTTTTTCTAAACTGACACTCATTGGCTGTTTGGTCTTGTAACCCGAAATTGGAAGCACGTAATAGGCCAAGTAGGGTGTCAATCAAACGCCGGCCATCTTAGCTTTCAACCGATGTGATGGCGACAAACGAGGGACAGTTATTATGTGCATATTCTCCAACCGGATGGGAACATCCGGTTGCAAATCTGGTGCAAATCCACATCTGGTGCAAATCCAGAGCCTGCAGAATAATGAAAGACCCCCACCACCCCAATAACAGCCTGTTCCAACTGCTGAGGTCAGGCAGACGCCTGCGAACCCCAGCTACTAGGACAGAGAGGCTTAGGCTCAGCTTCTTCCCCCAGGCCATCAGAGCCTTGAACAATGAACATTGAGTGCCACAGAACACTGAACTATCCACACACAAGCACACATGAGCACACACACGACACGCACGCTGTGCACGCTCACACACTAGCAGCCACTTTAACACTTTAACATGAGCGGGCACACACTCATGCCGCACACACGCACACTTATGGCCAAAAGGAAAGGCCACTTTAAATTAGAATAACAGGAACAGTGTATACACTGTTCCTACCAAAGCTACCAAAGCTACCTAGCATGTCCTATATGCTCTGTAAATAACTATGTACAGATACCGAGATGTCACACCATGTTACCTGTTACCTGTTTATTGCACAATGTTGTTTTTTTATTGGATTCTATATATGTTGTACCACTGTAATGCACATTGTTGCGGGCAAGACCACCCGCATTTCATTGTATACTTGTATGCCGTGACAAATAAAACTCTTGACTTGACTTGACTTGACATTTACCGTAACATAAAGATATTGTGGGAGTGCAGGAATGATGAGAGGGCAGACAGTGGTGGAGTTATGCCCTTTTTACTTCCCAACATAAATTACACAAACAAAGTGCAGAGACGATTGATGTGTACAGTGACGGCTGACATATGTAAATAACAACAACCCCCATCCATTTCCCAGAAAATCACCCCTTATACCCAGAGTCTTAAAGGAGCCCTCAAAGTCCGGTGAAATGTCTGTATACATGTTTGAGTGATAAGTGAGTCGCCACAATGTAACCATCTATGGCGATGTTGTCCTCCCCAGGATACGACAGTGACGTGGCACGAGAGAAGGCTGTGGACTATGTCACCAAGATCTACTCCGTCAGCATCCGCACCATGTCGGGCACCAAGCCTCACCTGCAACACAAAGAAGTGCCATCGGAGGAAAGGTAACAATATCAAAGCTTAGAATAATAAACTCTCCAGGGAGGCCGGGTAGCGCAGAGACAGTGGGATCGAATCCAGCTGCGGTAATTGGCAGTGTCAGCGGGTGGGAAAGCCGGTGGGGTGGGTCCTGGTCGTTGTAAACAGCGACTCCTACAGTTCGGTCGGGGCGCCTGCACAGCGAGGGAAGGATCTGGGTGAGGTAGTGTGACCCTTCCACACGTTACACTCCCCCAGTGAGAGTCCGCGCTGCCAGGTGAAAAGAAGCGGTGGGCTGACTGCGTGTAGTTTTTTACCAACAAACTTGCAGTTCCGCGTTCGGGTTCTGTGATCTGATTGGCCACTGACGTACGCTCTCTCTACGCCCAAACAGCGTGTTATGCTAGTTCTGCCTCGGATATCGCACCATTCAAAAACTTCCTGTCGTTCTCGCCTCGGCCTCGCAACTCAAGACAGTTTGCATCACTTCCCACGGTTCTCGGCACTTATTCTACCGGTAGTGCGGTAGTTGTTGCCACGGTATTGGGTCTTTGGGTGAATACTTCATTGGTGGGGAAGAAGAACACTGACCGCCCTGCGAGCCCCAGGCCACCGTCCCACGAGCCCCAGACCACCGCCCCGCGAGCCCCCTTGTTTAAAATAACCCAAACAGAGTAGCTTTAGTATAGCCTAATGCTGTTCTGCAATAGGTTAAAGCAGGGGTTTTCAACCTTTTCTTGACCAGGGACCCTCAAGGTATTCAGAAGTTCAAGTGAGGTTTGTTTGTTTTTATATTTCGTCAGGCTTGAAAAGTTAAAATAAAACAATTATTACGTTCTTCTCGTTTGCCTCACGTCTCACGTCATTTTCAGTTAAACGGTCAATAGAAATAATTGATTTCAAAGCCATTCAAAAAAAAATTAGTTCCTCTCACGGCGTTCTGAAAAAAAAGAAAATCTCAGAAAGGCAGCACCCCCTGCCGATTTAAAGTTCCAATGTGCCTGACTAGGGATGTCCGATATTATCGGCCTACCGATATTATCGGCCGATATTGGCATAAAAATGTGATATCGGAAAATATCGGTATCGGTTTTTCAAAAAAAAATATATATATATTCTTTTTTTTTTTTACATTTATTTAACCTTTATTTACCCAGGCAAACAAGTTATTACAAATAACAAACAAATTACAAATTACAAATTATTATTTTATTTATTGTCAAAGTATGCATAATGTTGTGTTAATTACACGACAAGAGATATGTAATGTTAATTACCTGAAATTATTCAGTTTTTGGGGGGGGGGGGGGGGGGGGACCCTGCATATATCGGTATCGGTTGATATCGGTATCGGAGATTAAGAGTTGGACAATATCGGGCGGCTAGGTGGTGTAGTGGGCAAGGCACTCGCCACCAGTGTGGAGACGCTAGGATTCGCGTGTTCGAATCCAGCTCTCCACATTGTTTTTCAGTTTGGCTGGTCGTCCGCAGTAATACACATTGGCCGTATTACGGGGAGGGAAAACTGAAGGGTGGGGATCGAACGTTGTGAACAAGCGACTCCTACAAGTCGGTTGGTGCGCCTGCGCAGTAGAATCAGGAAGTGTCGGGGGCAGCGTGAGCCTCCCACGCGTTACTCCTCGACACTGAGAGATCGAGCTGCGCAGGTGAAAAGATGCGACTGCTGTTACCTCAAGTACCGGAGGGGACTTGTGCTATGTATGACTTAGTCCACATTGCAGCCGGCTTGTGGGAGGCAAGAAACAGCGTTCGTGACAGGGGAGGGTTGAATTGGATGATACGAAATTGGGATGGGAGAAAATATGGAAAAATGGGAGAAAAAGTGGATCAAAAAAAAGAGTTGGACAATATCGGTATATCGGTATCGGTAAAAAAGCCAATATCGAGCATCCCTATATTGTACCCATTCTGCAATCTGTTAATCAAATTTTCAATCAATCAATCAATGTTGTTTTGTGTCAGACCTCCTGTGAGCAGAGCTGCTCCCATGCCAGAGAAACTACTGAAGAACAACGTCACCAAGAAGAAGAAGGTTGTTGAGGTAAGTAGGTCGAGAGAGAGAGAGAGAGAGAGAGAGAGAGAGAGAGAGAGAGAGAGAGAGAGAGAGAGAGAGAGAGAGAGAGAGAGAGAGAGACAGAGAGAGACAGACAGACAGACAGACAGACAGACAGACAGACAGACAGACAGATCGATCTATGAAAAAGAAAAGTCTCCTCAGTGTACTTGGTATTCTCCTAAATACTGATGATGACTGGAGGGCAGGTTTATGAAATGGACAGACCACTTGGAACCACGTTAAGTGAAAGAGACCAAAAATTGGATATCCGGTTTTCATAATGACAGCGGATAGCTGGCTATCAAAACAACCATTATGCACGACGTCCCTAGTTTGAAGTATTGATGGTTGAAGTATCTGGAAGACGGACTGCATATAGTGCTTTTATCCAACAACTTATATCACACATTCACCCATTAATTCACAAATGACGGAGGCAACCATGCAAGGTGCCAACCTGCAAGTGTCTTGCTCATGGACACGCTGCCGGGAGGAACTGGAAGCTTTTAATCCCCATCTGATCGGATCAGATTTGAATTTTTTTTCAACATCAAAAGACAGGATTAGGATCACTTTGATATCCGATCAGATCAGAAAATGAAATCCAAGATTTAATCTGGATAAAATCTTCAAAATGAGTAGTTCAAACCGACAACACAGGATTGGGATCAGTTTGATAAAAACATTAAAAAAGTACTATCTTGATCCCACCAGAGGGGTGGATTTCCAGTGGATTACCATTTATAAACGTGTCCTCTCTTTTCTGTTTGGTAGGAACTCATCTTGGATCACGTGTTTGGCTACAGGGGCTTTGATTGTCGAAACAACCTGCATTACCTCAACGACGGCGCCGACATCATCTTCCACACAGCGGCTGCGGTGGTCCTTCAGAACCTCTCTGCCGGTCTGTGTTCCTCTCAAAATGAAACTGTATGCGTTGTGATCGGATGAGAGACTTTTATTTTAATTTGTATTTAACCTTTATTTTACCAGGTAGTCACTTGAGATCAAAGATCTCTTTTTCGAGCAAGACCTGGCCAAAATGGCAGCAAAACAAAAACAAACATACAAATACACACAGACAGAGACATAAAAGTCAAAGTGGGGCAAGGGGATGCATTTGAGCTGCAGCAAACAAGACTGAATGGGATTGGGGGGAGATTGGAGGGTAGGGTAAAAAGGTAGAAAGAGGAAGGAAGGCGAGGCTTTGCAGGAGGTTGCTGGGGAGAGAAGGTCAAGTAAATATAAAATATAACACCACATTATGCAGTGAAGCATCGACATTCTCCCATCTCATTCTTTAAAATGCCCTTAATTTGAACTTTAAAATCAGATATGGTAGTGAGGGCCTGCAGTTTCAAAGTGTTTCACACTCCTGTGCAGGGCTGCCTCTACACCTGTATGTCACACACATAATATATAACTTATTACTGGAACAAAATCTGATCTCTGTTGCTAATGTTATTGTTCCGTCACGTGAGGTTCTGTCCTGCTCCTTATAGGCACACAGAGCTTTTACCTGGAGCACACAGACGACATCCTCTGCCTCACCGTCAATCAACATCCCAAGTATCAGAACATCATCGCCACAGGACAGATAGGTAAGTGTGAGAACGACATGAGTTAGCATCATTACCCTCATCCACATTGCTTCTCCTGGCTGCAGCACCGATGTGTAATGAGTTTGAATAATAATAATAAACTTTATTTGTATAGCACCTTTCATACAGAAACTGCAGCTCAAAGTGCTTCACAACAGAAAAAAGGCAGGCATAAAATGAGCACATAAAGTGCAGACATATAAAATCACAGTTTTTTCACATTAGGATCTAACATCCCAACAGGCCACCTAGTTTGTGATTTGATTCAGTTTTAAATAGACAATAATAAAAAGAGTAAGATAAAATAGACAAGAGTAAAATAGTGCAATAGTGCAGTGCAATAAAATTGTAGAATAGAATAGATTAACAAATATAGTAGAATAGAATAGATAGTAAAATGATGCAATAGAATGGACAGAGTAAAATAGTGCTACAGTACAATCAACAGCGGGGTGTATTAGAAGGCTATGGTGAAGAGGTACGTTTTTAGCTTATTTTTGAGAATATTAAGAGATCTAGCTTCCCTAATGTCCATAGGTAGTGTGTTCCATAACTTTGGTGCATAGTTTGCAAAGGCTGCATCCCAAATTTTCCTTAGACTGTGGCTTGGAACCTTCAATAGACCAGTAGTAGATGATCGCAATGTTCTAGGAGGCACATAGTTGACTAGAGAATTTGCAATGTAGCTAATAACACCATTAACCTCATCCAGTGTTTTCAAGATGTAGTGAGTTTGCCAGTTATCACTGTGTTTGAATGAATGTAAGGGATTAGTTACTTTGATTAGTTCTCCTTGGCTGGAGTCCATTTTGACCACATACACATCTGTGCTGATAAGTTATTTGTTTCTTATGACTATTTTGTCCACATTTATTTCTCCAGAACTATGTTTGATATCCACATAGACGAAGCAAACAAACGCACATAGTATAGCACCACATCTCTACTGAGACAACTAACCGCGTTAGTCCATATTTAGAATGACATCATGACACTCGTATAGTACAGTAACTCATATAGTTACATGATGTTTGAAGGTAACTCATTACTGTAACTGCACATTACAATGACAATAACCACTTTAAAGGGATCGTTCAGATTTTTCCCAGCCCTAGCCCTATTTCTTTCTTACCAATGATGATGTTGACTGGTAGAGAGTCCTTTCTCAGCACAATCCAAGCTTCAAGGTTCTTTATTAGTTGTCATACAATACAGAATACTTTTATATGAAATGCTTCTTTCTGTTTTGTTCCTGAGAGTGATAAATAGATAAGTATAAAATAGAAAGTCAAGTACGTAAACAAGTGTAAACAAAAGTGTTCAATATACATACAATGTACAATGCAGAGTAGAGGAAAAATGTAACTGAGTTACAATACAATATACAGTACAATGCAGAAATGGGATGAGGTACAACTTAGGGTAAGGTGCAATGAGGTATGAGCTGTAGTGCAAACCTCTTTACCAATAATATAAATATAAAGTGTGTTAAAGTGTCTGAAGTGGGTAAAGTGGGTGCTGCTACAGTGAGTTGTTTATTTAAAGTGAGTGTGTGCGTGTGGATGTGTGTGCTGTGAGTGTAGATGATGGTTTGTTACATAGTGTTATTGTCGTTGAGCATCCTGATGGCCTGGGGATAGACACTGGGCACTCAACACATACTATCCCCACACTAGCTGCAGCTACAAACCCATGCAAAGTCAATGTTCACACACAGTAGATTCCAGTGAGCCTCAGTCAGCCTGTGTTCTGTTGTGACCGTGAGACTCTAGCACACAGAGAGAGAGAGCAGACAACTGGACAGGTTCCAAAGGTGTTTAATGCCTCGGGGACTGCCTCCACATACAGGACCCCCACAGAGACAAGGCCACTAGGACACAGGCAGGGGTGTAAAAAGTACCCAGAAATTATACTTAAGTGAAAGTATGGGTACCGTCTCAAAATCTTACTCAAGTAAAAGTCAGAGTATATCTGGCTAAAAACACACTTGAGTAAAAGTCAAAAAGGTTTCTACTTTAAAATGTTCTTAAGTACTAAAAAGTAAAAGTAAAAACTTGTTTTTTATTCCGGAGCAATGAAATGTTCCGTTTCGTCCTCTTCATCACTTGTACTATCGTTTGTGGCCATCTTCTGTAGCTCGTCACTCTGACTGTCTATTCTTCTGATAGCAGGTGTTTAATCAAAGGTCCCTGCTTTTTAGTCTTGCACAAGGACCAATCAGCTTGGGTATGGGCGGGTTAATTTTCCATTGAAGGGAATTTGATTGGCTGTTTTTAAATAAAGAGCGGCCGCAGGATTAATAATGTTAACGTTAGGTCGGCCAGAGAAACAAATATATACTAATTAAAATAGTTGGAGCTGCGAGATTTGTACTTTGTACTTTGTAGGTCTGCATTTTAAATGTAATGAGTAAAAAGTATGTTTTTTTTTCTCTGAAATGTAATTGAATAAAAGTATAAGTATACAAACCTAATAATATTCGAGTAAAGTACAAATCCCCCAAAACAGTACTTAAGTATTGTAACGAAGTACTGGACACAGGGGACATGACAGTTTGTGGCTAATTAGCTGGAGCTAGTATAAGGAACAGCATGGATTGTGCTGAGAAAGGACTCCATCAATCGACATTGTTATTGGTAAGTAAGCAATAGGACTAGGGTTCCAGAAATGTGAACTATCCCTTTAATTAAATATGCTGTTCTAAGTATTAGCATGAGCAGGCAGTATGAGCAATACAGTTCCAACTCCATGTGAAAACAGAACATATGTCAACTCTGACACAGATATGACCTTTTACTCATTGCAATTCTTTTTCTTTGGTTGCTTTGCTCATGCCGTCATCACTCATCCATCACAGGTGAAATCACAGACCTGCCAGGTAAGATCTTCCTCATGACTCCTCCTCCTTTCACTGTGATGTCATCATGTGCCTGGGTCTACGATGCATTATACTTTTACTTGTTACAACATATCATAACACAATCACGATTACGTATGAATATACAGTAGTAATAATTTTTTTTGTAACAATAATCATGTTATAAAGTGTTTTTATCATGATTTATGACAACATACGGTGTGTAACGTTTTGTGACACAAATATAGAGTGTTGAACATTGTGGATAATGAGTGACATGTCCTAGATACGTACTCTGTTCGGCTGACTATTAATTATATCAATATAGTAGTAATACTCTTGATCGAAACGTTAATATGATCAATACATTGTGATGCTGAGCAAGATCAGTGAGCAGGATCCTCCTCTCTCCAGACTGAAGAAACCGAGGTCCTGACTGAATCTCGGACACCTATCATAAAGAGTAGGGGGCTCCCCGACGTTCCTGGCCAAATTCCCAATCAGGTCTCTGACATCAAGGCCACCTAAGCATCCCTCCCCCCCTTAATTGGCTGATATCAATCCCTGTATAAGACAAGATAAGATGATCCTTTATTGGTCCCCTTGGGGAAATTCGGGTGTCAAAGCAGCATGGAGAGGGGGATACAGGGTGGGGGATGCATAGCTTCAAAGTCCTATATACACACTATAGGTACACTCTACACAGTATAGATATTATTTTTTACAAATCATTCTTTCCAAGAGGCCTTAGAAGCGTGGCTAGCGCTAATGACGCGCATACCAGCGAGGCTAACTGCCTAAGAAAACGGGCACAGAGGCACTGAAAGAGGATTTCACACACAAGATGTATCCATCAGTGGACCAATTGCATGCTTTCGCAGAGGACAAGAAGCCTTCAGTCGACTTATTCACACATTAACCCTCGAGTCACCCTTGTCGCAATTCTGGTCAAATGGTTTAGGGTTAGGGTTTTCTTCACGTGTGTTTGTGGATAGCGTTGGCTATATTTTATGTATATGCCAGGAAAGTAGCTCAGTATCACATCTTTGACCTACATTACAATAATCCATGTTTGTTTTTTAAAAACAATCACTATTAAGCGTGTGAACAACAAGTGTCACACCTTTCACTCTAGTCGCAGAACTGGACAGGTTAGGGTTAGGGTTAGGGGGTTAGGGTTCGAGTTAGGGTTAGGGTAACCCTAGGGTAACCCTAACCCCCTAACCCCAACCCTAACCCCAACTCTAACCCTAACCCTAATTTAAGAAATGGTTAAAATCCTGAAAATGGATAAATATTCTATATGTATGGTGAGGACTGAAGAGGACTGAATTTACTCAGTAGATAGTAAATTATAACACTACCTTATGCATACTGCACCTTATGTGACACTGTGAATAATGTGAATATTTCTTCAGCTAGTCAGATAGTAAATTATATTGACCATATTGACCAAATTGTTTACACTGCCTGTGTTGTTTTTACTACCTGTACACTGTGTTGTTTTACTACCTGTACCCCCCCCCCCCCTCCCCCCCATGCTGCTATGATGCCTGAATTTCCCCAAGGGGATCAATAAAGGAATATCTTATCTTAAGTTAATAATGATATTCATGAAAGAAAATTGGAACAATACATGAAAAAGATGTTTTACTGAGATCGCGGTTTCAGTCACTAGGGAGACAGATAGTGGGTTTTTTAAAGGTTGACTCGAGGGTTAACTCATTGGCCGCCAAAAACGAGTATTCTCGGGTTTCGTCGCCAATGGTTGAGCGGCAAAAATTAGTTTTCTCGTTTTTAGATCCTTTGATATTTTTCCTCTTCGAGGTAAAACGACCCCCCCCCCCCCCCCCCCTTGATGATTTTGTGAAGAAACATATATATATGGTATATACCTTTGATTTGGAAATATTTGGAGTTTCAGGCGAGCAACCCGAACCATTTGGGCATAATGCATAATAACACGTCATATCTCGCAATCTAGAAAAAAATACTGGATTATTTTGGAAAGGGGCGATGTTTAGCGTGTAATAGCGCACAAACTAAAGTATGTAGAAATAAACTGGTTAGTCAGTGTTGGACTATAAACAATGCCTGTCAAATGAGCCATACTATTGTCTCCATAGCTATAATACAGAACACATGATGTGACATCGCATGACATCGCGAAAATGGTCAATAACGCTGGCGCCATTGAGTAGAGATGGGAAAACAGCGTGGCGGTCAATAAGTTAAGCACCCCCCACAGCCCAAATGGAATGATCCCCCCCAAAGATATAAAAAAATTGCATTAGACTATCGACTATCTGCACATTTCGGCCAATCAAAGTCGACTATACAAGTCCTTAGTCGGGGACAGGCCTAGTGTCTTCTCGCTGCTCCTCCCAGACGGACTGTTTTGGTGTCTCCCCCCCAGGTCTCGCCCCTTCCATCCACATATGGGATGCGATGACGAAGCAGACCCTGTCCGTCCTGCGCTGTACGCACTCAAAGGGCGTCGGCTACGTCAACTTCAGCGCCACAGGGAAGCTGCTGCTCTCTGTGGGCGTGGAGCCGGAGCACACCATCGCCGTCTGGAGGTGGCAGGAAGGTACTGCAGCAGAGTCAATTCCTTTGTTGTGTACCGGGGGAATGAATGAATGAAAGATTTTTATTTTCGAACAAGTATAAAGACAAAAACATATCTGTTAATTTGACATATACAAAAGATAATAAAAAAAGACAACAAAAAGAGAAACCGATAAACAAATCATAGTTTACTCTGTTCGAAAAAGGAGTAGACATCTCACAGTAGATATAATAGACATCATTTCTTCTATTTTTTATTTACATTTTACAATCAACACACTTCCTCTTCCAGATACCTATTTATTAAGAAAGATTTTTTTTGTACATATTTTTAAACTGATTTATGTTTGTACTAATATGTTTTATCTCTAACTCCAGACTGTTCCACAAGTCCACCCCACAGATTGACATGCACATACTTTTCATTTTGGTTCTGACATAACCAATGGTAATAATTCACTGGTCGATAGTTGATAGTTACAGTACAGATTTGGCTTGAGAAGAGCAGACTGGAGGTCCTGGCCCAGGGCCCCGGGAGTGGCTCCCAGAGTAACGTTGTACGTCGATATTTATAACCGGCTGTTGTGTGGCAGTGAAATGGTTAACCTTCTGTGAGTTGTCGCAGTGAAAGGGTTAACCGTTTGGTAGTGTAGCAGTGAAAGGGTTAACCCTGTCTCTGCTCAGGTGTGAAGGTCACCAGTAAAGGCAGCCAAGCAGACAGGGTTAGGGTTAAGACAGGGGTCGGCAACCTGCGGCTATTTAGCCAATCAGCTGCGGCTCCCTGGCAAAAAAAAATCATAATTTACATTTTTTATTTTTTTTATTTATATTTTTTTAGATCTATGTCAGGGTAGTTCAGGGTTTTATTTCAAAGTAGGTCTACAGATGCCAGTGTTTTTTCTCCTTTTCTGTGTTTTATTTCAAAGTAGGTCTACACATGGTAGTATTTTTTCAAAGTGGACTACTTTAAATTTTATAAATGTTCCACAAATAAGGGAAGGACTCAAATATACCTGAATAGTTCAGGGTTTTATTTCAAAGTCGGTCTACAGACACCAGTGTTTTGTCTCCTCTTCTGTGTTTTATTAAAAATAGGTCTACACAGCCAGTATTTTTTCTCCTCTTCATAAGAGTTTGAGGGTTTCCTTTGTTATAACAGGTAAAAACAGCAATAAAAAGTCAAACATTTTATTTTTGTTGCTTTATAATCCCATTAATGCAACAAACTGTGTGCTATAAGTATAAAGTATAATAAATCGCAAATTACTTTGGGTATGCAATTGTCAGGCGTTTTATGCTAAATGTGGGGTATGCTTGGGGATATATAAAACGTTATACACTGTTATCTTCATTTTAAGGGTAAATAAGTTGTGCGGCTCCCTGAGCATTTAATTTTGTGGGAGGGGGGAAAAGTGGCTCTTTTGATATTAAAGGTTGCTGACCCCAGGGTTAGGGTTCAGAGGTTAAGAGGTTAACCCTGTCTCTGCTCAGGTGTGAAGGTGACGAGTAAAGGAAGCCATGCGGACAGGATCTTCGTGGTGGAGTTCAGACCCGACTCGGACACCCAGTTTGTGTCGGTGGGCATCAAGCACATCAAGTTCTGGAGCCTGGTGGGCGGCTCCCTCATGTACAAGAAGGGGGTCATCGGCTCCGTGGAGGACGGACGCATGCAGACCATGCTGTCGGTGGCCTTTGGTGCCGTGAGTAACTCCCTGTGACCTTCTCCCTTTGACCCTGTGACCCTGTGACTGTCTCCCTTTGACCCTTTGACCCTGTGACTGTCTCCCTTTGACCCTGTGACCTTCTCCCTTTGACCCTGTGACCCTGTGACTGTCTCCCTTTGACCCTTTGACCCTGTGACTGTCTCCCTTTGACCCTTTGACCCTGTGACTGTCTCCCTTTGACCCTTTGACCCTGTGACTGTCTCCCTTTGACCCTGAGACTGTCTCCATTTGACCCTTTGACCCTGTGACTGTCTCCCTTTGACCCTTTGACCCTGTGACTGTCTCCCTTTGACCCTTTGACCCTGTGACTGTCTCCATTTGACCCTTTGACCCTGAGACTGTCTCCATTTGACCCTTTGACCCTGAGACTTTTATCCGACAATAGAACAACCTGACGTTCACCGGCGCTATAAACGGAGACGTGTACGTGTGGAGGGAGCACTTCCTGGTGCGCGTGGTGGCCAAGGCTCACACCGGGCCCGTCTTCACCATGTACACCACGCTCCGAGACGGACTCATCGTCACCGGGGGGAAGGAGCGGCCGTGAGTACCGACTGTACTGGAAACACACCTATTCTTTACCGACTGTACCGTCAAAACACCTATTCTATACAGACTGTACCGGAAACACCTATTCTATACCGACTGTACTGTCAAAACACCTATTCCATACAGACTGTACTGTCAAAACACCTATTCTATACCGACTGTACCGTCAAAACACCTATTCTATACCGACTGTACCGGAAACACCTATTCTATACCGACTGTACCGTCAAAACACCTATTCTATACCGACTGTACTGTCAAAACACCTATTCTATACCGACTGTACCGGAAACACTTATTATTTACCGACTGTACCGGAAAAACACCTATTCTATACCGACTGTACTGTCAAAACACCCATTCTTTACCGACTGTACCGTCAAAACACCTATTCTATACCGACTGTACCGGAAACACCTATTCTATACCGACTGTACTGTCAAAACACCTATTCTTTACCGACTGTACCGTCAAAACACCTATTCTATACCGACTGTACCGGAAACACCTATTCTATACCGACTGTACCGTCAAAACACCTATACCGACTGTACTGGAAAAACACCTATTCTATACCGACTGACAGAAACACCTATTCTATACAGACTGTACCATAAAAACACCTATTATATACCGACTGTACCGGAAACACCTATTCTATACTGACTGTGCCGGAAACACCTATTCTATACAGACTGTACCATAAACACCTATTCTTTACCGACTGTACCATAAACACCTATTCTTTACCGACTGTATCATAAACACCTATTCTATACCGACTGTACCATAAACACCTATTCTTTACAGACTGTACCATAAACACCTATTCTATACCGACTGTACTGTCAAAACACCTATTCTATACCGACTGTACCATAAACACCTATTCTTTACAGACTGTACCGGAAACACCTATTCTATACCGACTGTTCCGGAAACACCTATTCTATACCGACGGTACCGGAACACCTATTCTTTACCTACTGTACCCTAAACACCTATTCTATAATATACACATTGTAGAGATATTTAGCATTAATGATATGGAATCATATAGAAATGTGTGGTGAATTACGATAGCAGTGGTTCCCAAACATAAACAAATAAAAATTGGCACCCCAACAAAATACATGGCACCCCAACACGAAGATTAAACAGAGATAAAAAAATATATAAATAAAAATGCCTAAGAGCTTAAACAGAAACAATAAACCTGTATATAATTAAAACGGATAAGTGAGTTACAACAATTTCAATCAGAGTTCAAATCCATTGAACAAAAATAGTCATTGATAAAACCCTTGGAAATAACGAAGGTTATCCTATAACCCTAGTTATATGAGTAATAGCGAGCAAGTTCAGGGCTTGGTTTCTTGTCTGCCAGGTCAAACAGTTGGACAACCTGTAGGTCATGGTTTCTTGTCTGCCAGGTCAAAGAGTTGGACAACCTGTTCAGGGCTTGGTTTCTTGTCTGCAAAGACTACCGAACCCGAACCAGACCGGCTGGGTTGTAATTTGAAAGGACCCAGGACCTGGCTCGGAACCACAGCTTTTCGGGGGTTCAGGCAGACCCGAGGACCACTACTTAGAACCTACATGTCAAAAGGACTAGTATGGTCCTTATAAAGCAACATTGTCAGCTATATTAGTACATTCAGATAAAATGTAACAAATCTAATGGAAACACAGGTGGGTAGAGGCCAGTGATCATCAGTGGGTGGTCTGGGGTCCCCCAGGGATCCTTCATAGAGTCTGTGTACATGTTGTGTGGATGTGTTTGACAGACCAGATCCACTCCTATCCGAGCTCCGGGAGGGTCATCAAAGAGAAGCCGCCTATTCTCGGTCCTTGCCCCACAATGGTGGAACAAACTTCCCACCACAGTTAGGGCAGCCGAAACCCGTGCAACCTTTCGCCGTCGACTAAAGACACACTTCTTCAATCAATATATGAAATGAACATTTAAATTTAAATTAAATTAAATAAACACTAACCATCTCACTGTCTTATACTATCATGCACTCGTCCTACTATACTAATATGTCTCTACTACTATGCACTCAACACTGCGGCACCCAGGTTTCAGCACTGTTTAATGAACATTGTTACTCAGCTGATAGAGTTGTACCCTTCCTGCTAACCTGTCGTACAGAACCTGTAAGTCGCTTTGGATATGACAATGACTAAATGTAAATGTAATGTAAATGACAGAACCAAAGAGGGCGGAGCGGTGAAGCTGTGGGACCAGGAGATGAAACGCTGCCGGGCCTTCCAGCTGGAGACGGGCCAGGCGGTGGAGAACGTCCGCTCTGTGTGCCGGGGGAAGGTAGGCCGGGCCGCACCACCAGTCCCACCAGCTCAGGTCGCAGGGACATATAGACCGTGGCCCCTGCCCTGAAGGTGCACTATGTCGTTTTGGGAGAGACATATGAAATCATACATTTAGTATTCAAGATGGATTCAAGATTCAATGTTCAAGATGATTTATTGCCATGTGCACAGTTAAGCATAGTTTGCTAGTCCGCCCTTCACACAAAATCACACAGATCACACAATTCTTTTAATTATCTTTTCATTTAAATACAAGCGAATGCTAAAAAATAAGGAGATATTTTTATTTAAAAAAAGGTATAAGATATATACAAGGCACAGTAACATTGACATTATTGCACGTTCCGTTCACAGTGTTCCAGTAGTGTTTACAAATATCAATATATGTAGGTGACAATGGGTCACAGCAGCAGTCTTTAGTTTGATATTATGATAGTATAAGATGTGTACCAAACTTATGTGGTACTTTAGTAAACTTGTTAAAAGTGTACTATTTTGATAAGCAAAATAAATCAAATAGTTCAAATGGTAAATTTTTTAACAAAGATGCAGTCATGTAAGCTATTTTATTGTAAGAGTATATTTTGACATATTGCTGTGAGGTTTCTGTCCTTGCCTTCTCACTCGTTCTGTTCCTTTAACCACCCTCGCTTTGTTTTCATTCATTTTTTCTGTCAAGTATTTCAATTCCCTCGTTCACACGTTTCTCCCCGCTGACGTCATCTGAGACGTCGCTGATTGGTTCCCTCACTTCCCCACGCTTTTCAATCACATTCCCCAGCTGTCACTGCCTTTCAATCAATCGATCCCTCATTATTTATACCCCGTTTTCCCCACCCTAAGTTGTTGGTTCGTCTTGATTTGTCGCTGGATGTTTTTCCCCGTTGCTTCTGTTTCACTGTGCTAATCTCCAGGAAATTCCTAGAAGCCTTCGCTTGGATACCTGCTCCGTGGCGCGCGCTCGCCTCCACTGTTTGTTCCTGTTCCTTTACGCAGCTCGTCTGGGTGAGTTTTTCTAGATTGACTGTCTTGACCTATTTCCTATTTTCGTGTGTAACCTTTACACTGAAGTCTACCACCTTTTTGTCAGACAGTCACTCACCCAGCCATTATTGTTTTTGCCCTTTCCTTTATGGAATAATATTTCGGGATCTTCCACCTCCCACTGTGTATTTACACGAAGATATTATTTCACATTTGGACTGTGTTGGATTTTTTTGCTCACTGTGTATTTACACGAAGATATTGTTTTCACATTTGGACTGTGTTTGGATTTTTGCTCACTGTGTGTTTACACGAAGATAGTATTTCACATTTGGACGGTGTTTGGATTTTTGCTCACTGTGTGCTTACATGAAGATAATCACTTGGGCTGTTTTTGGAATATTGCACATCACTGTGTTGTTTAACACGAAGAATATAACACCCTGTCCTCCAGCTCGTTTTCAAGTCTGCTCTGTCACTGACCCGTTCCCTCTCTCCCTCTCTCGGTCTTGCACAACATCTGAGAGGTCCGCCGTGAGAGTCTGCAGAGCGGTACAGAGGTCTGCTCCTGCTTCCCAAGACTACCCTTCCGGGAGAAGCTGCAGAGCAGCAGAACTTTGCCCCTTGTTCATTGTACCTGTTCTTGTTGACCTGCTTTCCCTGTTTCACTTATCCTAGTCACCAAATAAACAAGCCCTTGTATTTGGCAACTCTGAATCCAACTCTCTTGTGTCGTTGCGTTTGGGGTCGGTGTCAAACCATAACATTACGAACCAACCAATGACGACCCCAGCCGACACAGAGAGAGTAGTCACCTTGGGCATCGAGGGGGTGGTAAGGCGTGCCCTACGCTTCCATCGCGCTCCAGGCAATGTACCTGTTAACCGTCTCTTTGTCCCCAACTCAGTCCGGTCCCGGGTCCTCCAGTGGGGCCATACCAGCCGGTTCGCCTGCCACCCGGGCGTTCATCGCACGTTCTCCCTCCTGGCTCGTCGATTCTGGTGGCCCACCATGAGGAACGACGTCAAGGGGTTCGTACTGGCCTGCGCAGTCTGCGCCCGCAAGAGAGTCAGCACAGCAGCGGCAGTCCAGTTAGAGTCAGCCAAGGAACACGCCCTACAGCTGGATGCGGCTGCAGCTGCTGTACAGGGACTCCGAGAGCAGGTCCTGCTTGTTCAAGGTTCAATGGCCGCTTTGGCGGGACAACAGTCCGACATTCTCGCTCAGCTTCACTCGCTGGGCGACACCGTTAATGCCTTTCACCTCTCACACCCTTCAGGAACATTCCCCGCAGCCCCAGCAGATCTCGCATCTCGGGAACCCCTTCTCTCCGTCCCACGGCTGTTCGACGGTAATCCCGAGGAGTGTGCCACATTCATCATGCAATGTGAGTTGGTTTTCCGTCATCAACCAAGCCGTTTTTCTGCTCGTGGGTCCCAAGTGGCTTATATAACCAACCTACTTTCAGGCCATGCTGCCCAGTGGGTCACTTCCTCCTGGGCAATGGAGGCAGATTTTTTGTTCTCCTACCCAGACTTCGTGGCAGAGCTCCGCAGAGTGTTCCACCATCCAGCCCGAGGTCTGGAGCCCGGTTGGGGACCTTCCGACAGGGGAGCGGCAGGGTGACGGACTATGTCATGGAGTTTCGACTGGCGGCGGTGGAGAGTGGATGGAACGAACCTGCTCTTCGCCTAACCTTCATGAGGGGGCTCTGTGACGCAGTCAGGGACCAGCTCGCGACCCAGGAGGAACCTGGTTCCCTCGAGGACCTGTTCAGCCTCGCCATCCGCGTCGACGGACGCCTCCAGGAGAGAAGACGTGAGAGAACCCGACGGGGACCCCCAGACGTACCCCCCGAGGACCACGACCTCGAGGAGGTTTTCTTTACCCCAGACGTACCCCCCGAGTACTACGACCCCGAGGGGGTGTTCAGGGAGTCCAGGGCTCAGGTCTTTCCGCCTCGCCGGCCTTACGACTGTGCCGTCGACCGCCGCTCAGGGGCTCCCTTTCCCAGCGGCCGCCTCTACAGTGCTGTCCGTCCTGCCCCCTCCGTGACTGATGGGTTTGTTCCCTCCCGAGCCGTGACCAAGGAGGAACCCATGCAGCTGGGACGCAACCGCCTTAGCCCGGCCGAGCGGGAGTCCAGGCTCTTCTCCGGCCGTTGCCTCTACTGTGGCCGGGATGGACACCGTGTCTCCAATTGCCGTGCCCGGCCAAGAGGACCAGGCTCGCCAAGACCCCGGGAGATCCTGGTGAGCCGTCTTTCCTGTCCCCCGCCCCGGAGGCCCGCTGGTGAGTCGCCTCCGGACCTCTCGTCCATACCCACCCGTGCACCACCCAACCGTCTGGCGGACGTCACCCTAGCCTGGGCGGACCAGCGGGCGACGGTGGGTGCACTCATGGACTCTGGTGCTGAGGGGAGTTTCATGGACGTTGGGTTTGCCACCCGGGCCGGCATTCCGCTTGAGGACCTCGAGAGGCCCTTGGAGGTCTTCGCAATGGATCATCGCCGCCTGGCTGACGTCACTCAACGCACCTGTCCAGTCCTTCTCACCGTTGCTGGTGACCACGTTGAGAGGCTCCAGTTTTTCGTCACCAGCTCTCCTCTTGTCCCTGTGGTCCTGGGCAGGCCCTGGCTCGCGCTGCACGAGCCCCACATCGCCTGGTCCTCCGGTGCCATCAAGGGGTGGAGCCCCTCCTGTCGTGCCCGGTGTCTTCGGGTGCCGTCCAGCCCCCTCACCGGGTCCCAGTCCTCGTCTCCGGCCTCCCTCGCCGGTTCTCTGTCCCTGTGCCCGGCCTCCGCTGTCGGGTCCCAGTCCCCGTCTCCGGCCTCCCTCGCCGGTCCTCTGTCCACGTCTCCGGTCCCCCTCTCCGGGCCTCTGTCTTTGTCCCCCTCTCCAGTGCCCCTGATCGCCGGCTTCCTTGGGTCCCGTCCGGGCAGGCCGGGGCCGTGTGGGTCGCCGGGTGCTGTAAGGTTTGGCTCTTTCCCCACCACGGGCTTCTTGAAGTACTGTGATGATTGGTCCGCTGCTCCAGACGTCTGAGCGCGCCTGTCGTGGTGCCGACCGGCGCCGGGTTCCTGCGCCGACTTACCGCCCTGGGCAGAGGGTGTGGCTCTCCGCAAGGGACCTCCCGCTACGGTCCTCGGCCAGGAGGCTCAAACCCCGTTTCGTCGGACCTTTCGAGGTCCTGAAGGTACTCAGTCCGGCGGCCCTGCGCCTGAAGCTTCCTGCATCCATGCACATCCGCCCCGTGTTCCATGTCTCCCGGGTTAAGCCCGTCTCCCTCAGTCCCCTTATGCCTCCGGCTCCTGATCCACCGCCTCCTGTGCTTGTGGATGGTCACCCCCAGTGGCAGGTCCGCCGGTTGATGGGCGTTCGTCGGCGGGGCCGGGGATTCCAATACCTGGTGGACTGGGAGGGTTACGGCCCTGAGGAGCGTAGCTGGGTCTCCCGGCAGCTCATCGTGGATCCCGGCTTGATCACCGACTTCCATCGGGCCCATCCTGACGAGCCGGGTCGGCCTGGTCGCCGGGCGGCTCCCGTTGAGGGGGGGGTACTGTGAGGTTTCTGTCCTTGCCTTCTCACTCGTTCTGTTCCTTTAACCACCCTCGCTTTGTTTTCATTCATTTTTTCTGTCAAGTATTTCAATTCCCTCGTTCACACGTTTCTCCCCGCTGACGTCATCTGAGACGTCGCTGATTGGTTCCCTCACTTCCCCACGCTTTTCAATCACATTCCCCAGCTGTCACTGCCTTTCAATCAATCGATCCCTCATTATTTATACCCCGTTTTCCCCACCCTAAGTTGTTGGTTCGTCTTGATTTGTCGCTGGATGTTTTTCCCCGTTGCTTCTGTTTCACTGTGCTAATCTCCAGGAAATTCCTAGAAGCCTTCGCTTGGATACCTGCTCCGTGGCGCGCGCTCGCCTCCACTGTTTGTTCCTGTTCCTTTACGCAGCTCGTCTGGGTGAGTTTTTCTAGATTGACTGTCTTGACCTATTTCCTATTTTCGTGTGTAACCTTTACACTGAAGTCTACCACCTTTTTGTCAGACAGTCACTCACCCAGCCATTATTGTTTTTGCCCTTTCCTTTATGGAATAATATTTCGGGATCTTCCACCTCCCACTGTGTATTTACACGAAGATATTATTTCACATTTGGACTGTGTTGGATTTTTTGCTCACTGTGTATTTACACGAAGATATTGTTTTCACATTTGGACTGTGTTTGGATTTTTGCTCACTGTGTGTTTACACGAAGATAGTATTTCACATTTGGACGGTGTTTGGATTTTTGCTCACTGTGTGCTTACATGAAGATAATCACTTGGGCTGTTTTTGGAATATTGCACATCACTGTGTTGTTTAACACGAAGAATATAACACCCTGTCCTCCAGCTCGTTTTCAAGTCTGCTCTGTCACTGACCCGTTCCCTCTCTCCCTCTCTCGGTCTTGCACAACATCTGAGAGGTCCGCCGTGAGAGTCTGCAGAGCGGTACAGAGGTCTGCTCCTGCTTCCCAAGACTACCCTTCCGGGAGAAGCTGCAGAGCAGCAGAACTTTGCCCCTTGTTCATTGTACCTGTTCTTGTTGACCTGCTTTCCCTGTTTCACTTATCCTAGTCACCAAATAAACAAGCCCTTGTATTTGGCAACTCTGAATCCAACTCTCTTGTGTCGTTGCGTTTGGGGTCGGTGTCAAACCATAACAATTGCCCTGGTATTGCTTCTCTCTCTCTTATAGTTAGGTATGCCAGGCATAACTACAGCCTACTATAGAAGTCACTTGGTGGTCGATATCCTAATTAGTTTAAACATTGAACCAAAACCTTAATGTGCACCGTGCCATGGACATGGACGTGGGATCATTCCTCTTACCGACCAGATCTTTCACCGGAATACGGTTTTGAACAGTGTTTCACTTGTTACTTCACTGAATAATACTTCTATTCATAATGATGCCACCATGTCTTGAATATTTCTTGCCAGATGCCAAACGCTTCCACATGAAAATGATAACTATAGTGTTCCTGTGGTTTTTCCCACACACCAATTACTATAGAAATGCTGTTTTGCCATATAGTGAACCTCTGCATTAAGCAAGCTTAAACATGTTTTGTATTTACATTATATGAACGTTCAGGTTCTTACCTTCAAAACAAGCCATCACTTCTACAAATCGGGCGGATACTTTTCAATCTATGTCTTATTAACAAAGATGATAACACAATAGCCCGTTTTGAACTACAGAGCTCCCAAAGGGGCTGTTGGCTGTTCTCTTAAAAACAATGCATTCATTAATTAATTCCTATCATTGTCCATTGTCCATGCTTCTATTACCATGTTGCTAATTCTACTAACTATAATTGGTCTGTTTCTCTGTGTGTTTGTTAGCATTAGCATACTAATGGTGATGCTACTAACTATAAGGAGAGTGCTCAGTGTTGTTGTGAGTCTGTGTGTCTACTGAGCGCACCTTTATAGTTTCATAT
Organism: Notolepis coatsorum; assembly: GCF_963971535.1. NCBI lineage: Eukaryota > Metazoa > Chordata > Actinopteri > Aulopiformes > Paralepididae > Notolepis > Notolepis coatsorum. The sequence goes on along the minus strand of NC_140171.1, from coordinate 149,519,995 downwards.
GGGTTTCTCTAGTTTTCTTTTCTTTTCTTTTCACTTTTTTGTTTATTATACTTTTTTGAGGACTTTTTTGTCATGCTTTAGACTCGGAAACGTGAAAGTTGTAATAAGATATTTAAAGATAAAAGAGATTAAACACTTTTAACGGCATTTATTATAAAAAAGTGAATAAGCAAGGTATTATAAAAAGTTAATAAGAAAGGTACAATTGAAATCTAGTTGGTACAGCCGGCCGGCTGAGTAGAAAAGAAAAAACAGTCAAGTCATTGTAGTCTAGTCAGTGAAGTCCAGTCCGTCCAACAGTCTCGTCCGTGGAGTCCAGTCAGTCAGTCCGTCCAATCCGTGAAGCAGTGTCCAGTGCCAGTCAAAGCAGAGAAGAAGGCAGAGAAGTCCCTCCTTCCCTGTCAGGGTGTTTTTTATTAGCTGCCCCAATAGTCCAGTGTGTATGTGGTCTCTGTCCTGCATGCATGTCTTGTGTGTCTTGTGTATTGGTCAGCCTGTATGTCTGCCGTGCGTGAGTGTGTCTGATTTACGTGCACATATGTGCGTGTGTGTGTCTGTCTGTCTTTATTGATAACGATCTGTGATTGATGGAGAGTGTGGTTTTTTTTTTTTTTTTTTTTTCACAGTTTTTCTTTATTTTCCCTTTTCAACATGAAACAAGACAATACAATACAATAACAATACTAATAAACAAGACATCACAGGACAATGACAGTAATAATAATAATAATAATAATAATAATAATAATAATAATAATAATAATAATAATAATAATAATAATAATAATAATAATAATAATAATAATAATAACGACAATGACGACAATGACAAGACCATCAGTTAAATCAGAATAATGAAAAATAAAATAGTCATGTATAAATTAAATATATAAATTAATAAGAATATATATATATATACATATACATACACACATACATATATATACATATATACATGCATATACCCACATGTATGTACCATAAGGCGAGATTACTTGAGAGTGTGGTATTTGACCAGTACCTGACCGGGATTTTTATAATCCTTTGGGCAGTCGTATATTAGTGACTTGTGGCATTTTGTGACAATGAGTTGAATTATTTGATCTGGGCTAATCTGGTGAGATCTCTCACCAAAGGTTCTAATGGACTTAAGTGGATACACTGATTGTGATCTGGTCTGGAGGTTTGCCAGATGCAGCCGTGTCCAGCGTGAAGTCAATGTGTGTGTGTGTGGAGTGTGAGAGAGAGTGAAGGGGGAGGGATGTGCTGTGTAGAGGAATGTATCTATGTGTCTCCTACAGCAGCGGTTCTCAACAGGGGTGCCGTGGCACCCTAGGGTGCCGCAGAGAGCTGCCAGGGGTGCCTTGAGATAAACATTTTAATTTAAAATTTTAATTATTTTTGGATTACAGAAAATTATCACTAAAGTGCTATCCGTTGCAGCTGCACTGTTTTCCATGAAAATACCATATTTGGATAAGTTTGACAATTTCTCAAAATCTGAAAATCATTATTTAATAAGACACAGAAAAAGATCACCAAGTTACTCTGGATAAAAAAAAACTTTACAGACAACATTGAGACAAAGCTTCCTGACACATCTCCATCCAAACTCTTGGAAGAACTCATTGAAATCTCATTTGATACCACCTGGAGAGCTAATTTCAGAGTGTGGTGCTGAGTACCAAGTATCTCATGATGCATCAGTTAAGGTGTTGATACCATTCAGCACCACATATCTGTGTGAAGCTGGCTTTTCATCCACTGAAAACAAAATATAGGGCCAAGTTGAGCCTTGAGGATGACATGCGTGTTGCCTTGTCAAAGATCTCCCCACGTATTGACAGTATTATTAGCCAGCAGCTAGGGATGTCCCGATCCGATCACGTGATCGGGATCGGGGCCGATCACGTGATTTTCCGAAGATCGGGATCGGCAAAAAAAAAAAAAAAAAAAAAACGATTTTTTTTTTTTTTTTTTTTTTTTTTTTACTTTTTTTTTTTTTATTCAACAAACATGACCATGTTCACGTCTTAAACTCATACTGAGGCCTTAGTTTTGGTTTTAAATTGCATATCATCATTCATTTATTTATTGTCACAGAGCAGAAGAATTTTGCCAAAACAAACCAATAGTATCCAGCTGCAGAACGGCAGACCAGCCACAATCTCAGACCCAAATAATTTTTATTTAAATTTTTTTTATCCCAATTTCTCACATTACATTCACCCTGAATGTTGACGTTATCCAGGTGAAAAGTTAACTTCATAAATCATTTGATGTATAATTAAATCAAAGGAAATGCGTTTGGGTCTGAGAGTGTGGCTGGTCTGCTGTTCTGCAGCTGGATACTATTGGTTTGTTTTGGCAAAATTCTTCTGCTCTGTGTGACAATAAATAAATGAATGATGATATGCAATTTAAAACCAAAACTAAGGCCTCAGTATGAGTTTAAGATGTGAACATGGTCATGTTTGTTGAAAAAAAAAAAAAAAAAAAAAAATTTGATCGGATCGGGAAATATCGGTATCGGTAGATACTCAAAATCACATGATCGGGATCGGATCGGGAGCAAAAAAACGTGATCGGGACATCCCTACCAGCAGCAGCAGACCTCGCATTGAGCTAGAAATGTCCACTGAGTGAACAAGTGCTTATTTTCTGTATTTATTTATATTTTTTGAGAAATCGTAAGTTGGTGATCCTTCTCTATTTAAAGAAAATACATGATTTTCTGTTTTTGAGAAATGGTCAAACTTATCCAAATATGCTATTGTTATGGAGAACAGTACAGCTGCAACAGATAGCACTTTAGTGATCCTTTTCTGTATTTAAAAAAAAATACATGATTTTCAGTTTTTGAGAAATCGTCACACTTATCCAAATATGCTATTGTTATGGAAAAGTGTGCAGCTGCAACAGATAGCACTTTAGTGATCATTTTCTGTAATTTTATTTAAAGAAATATGCTATTTGATTTACTACTACAAGCAGTGTAATGTCAACAGTACTAAGCCATTTAGACCTGGGCCCTGTTTCTTGTACCTGGTTCAACTAAGTCGATCAAGATGTCATTATCCAGCTTCAGTTAACCCGATGTTCGAAGCCGGGATTTTCCTGTTCCTCGAAGGTGGATTCAGTCTCGTTAACTCAAGCCAGACTTGCGACTCAGGCTAAATGCGCGCGGCCGCTTCAGGCGAAAAGCCAGCACGTATCGATGGCAGAGATCCTGATTCTCTAACGGCATTGATTGATTAATTGATTTAAAACTTTATTGACAGATTGCAATACGGCTCAATCGCCTCGCCGACAAGTTAAATGCGTTATCTATAGGCTAATTTTAAGTCCCTCATTACCTCAATCAATCAGATTATATTTCTTTAAACTTGCCTGCTGGATTGAATAATCAAATGAGATCTTGCTAGCGAAAATAATTAGTTAAACTTATACAGAATTACGATACGGCTCTCTTACCCATTGATTGATGTATAGTCGATCTTTAACTTATCTCCAATGTGGTCTAACAGGTTGTTGTTTTGACTATCACGCAGACGACCGGGGTTCGAGACCCTAGTCTTTTCCTTCTTTTTGCAATATAGGAATAATTCAATTTGGTGCACGTTGAGAGCTATATAAAGAATGACATCCTCAATGCATGTAGATTTATAATATTTTAACTTAAAACCAGGCTACTTTGGCGTATAATCATTAATATTATATTCAAAAAAATCATATTGGAAACACCGGGTTTTGAACCCCGGTCGCTGGGTTGGCAGGCTTGAGCACTACCGCTGCACCACTGTGCCAGATGGGATAAATTCATTGTTTATACATTAATGAACGAGAGACCCGTGTTTAGAATATCCTTTGTTTTGAATGAAGTTTATCTCTTTATCCTCATTCATTAATGTGACGTCAACGGCTCATTCAATTTCTCAAATCCGTCAAACAGCGCATCTCATCAGACATCTTAATCCCAGTTACAATTAAAATAACCACATAATGTGTACATCGCACGAGCGAGCGCCACGGTATATATAACGTGCATTATTTAGGACAACGTGAATTTAGTATCAGCATTTTGGGTCTATTTTACATTTCAAAAGCCCCCTCTGGAAGAATGGAGCACAAAAACGTAATTCAGAATGGTATAATGCAGATCGTAGACTGTGGGAATAGTTTCAGGAAACGGGCTGTCACTTCTTTGCGGGGGCGTGGCGATGGTTCAGGCTAACTTGAACTTAAACTCTGCTTTCGACCAGGCTCAAACTTTTGGATCTGTTGTCATGGTGATTTGGAAAATCCACGTACGGGGAACCGGAAAGTCCGGCTAACTCAGTTATCCAGTTAAAGTTATCCGGCTAACTCAGTTATCCAGGTACAAGGAACGGGGCCCTGAAACACCTGTTAATAATACATTATATAGGCATATACACACAAATGTGTTTCCCGGTTTCTTAAATAAACATTATTTTGAAAGCAAGCACTTTTGTCATCATTGTAGCAAAAAAGACAGGACCGGAAAAGTCTTTATCGTATGTAGGGGTGCCCTGGAATATTTTATTGAACACAGGGGTACCTTGGCAGCAGAAAGGTTGAGAACCCCTGTGTACAGTGTTATGGAGAATTGCTATGTGGCCTATGTGCTGTGTCTTAATTTAGTAATTATTTATCACAAGTCAAAGTATATGTATGCATATATGCATTATTGTATTGTCATTGTCCACATAGAACAGATAACAACATCAAACAGAGAAAAACTTTAAGTAAACAATAAGACAAACAAACACTGACTTGGTCGCACAACAGAGTCATCTCAAAAGTGTGTATATATATATATATATATATATATATATATATATATATATATATATATATATATATATATATATATATATATACATATATAATAATAGTATATCAAATATATAGCATATGTTCAAGTACCCAAATATGCTTCTTCAATGTATATATATCAAATAAATCACGCTGTATTATCGTTCACAGATGAATACAAGCAAGCAGCATGTTTTCTTTTCTAATCTTTGTTTGTTTGTTTGTTTGTTTGTTTGTTTGTTTGTTTGTTTGTTTGTTTGTCTGTTTGTGTTCCAGGGTAAAATCCTCGTTGGAACCAAAGATGGGGAGATCATTGAGGTGGGGGAGAAGAACGCGGCCTCCAACACCATGATTAATGGCCACACTCAGGGCAGGATCTGGGGACTCGCCACGCACCCCTTCAAGGACGTCTTCATCTCCGCCAGTGACGACGGCACCATCCGCATCTGGGACCTGGCCGACAAGGTACAGCTGCAGTATAACATCTGGGACCTGGCCGACAAGGTACAGCTGCAGTATAACATCTGGGACCTGGCCCACAAGGTACAGCTGCATGGGACCTGGCCGACAAGGTACAGCTGCAGTATAACATCTGGGACCTGGCCGACAAGGTACAGCTGCAGTATAACATGTGGGACCTGGCCGACAAGGTACAGCTGCAGTATAACATGTGGGACCTGGCCGACAAGGTACAGCTGCAGTATAACATCTGGGACCTGGCCGACAAGGTACAGCTGCAGTATAACTAGTGCTGCCGTGGTGTGGCGACCATTCACTCTATACTGAGCTTGGTGTGTCTAGAAAAGTGCTATATAAATGCAATGAATGAAAAGAAATTGTCAACTGTGTTAACGAGCTGCGTTAACGAGCATGTGTAAACTGTGTTAACGAGCTGTGTTAACGAGCATGTGTTAACTGTGTTAACGAGCTGTGTTAACGAGCATGTGTTAACTGTGTTAACGAGCATGTGTTAACTGTTAACGAGCTGTGTTAACGAGCTGTGTTAACGAGCTGTGTTAACACTTTAATCGCCATGGGTTAAATTCATAATTTACCATCCCTCGCCAGCTCTATTTGTCTATGGATAAGTTTCCCTTCTTTGCAGGGCTATAACTTTTTAAATTCTATTGCTAAATTGCCATTATTATGGCCCATTCAATGTCCTATATGTTCAGGGTGTAGCAACGTTATACTTTTTCATTCACATATTCATACTAAAATATGGTCTAAAGTATGTTTTTATCGTTTTCTGCAGCTTTCTTCAGAACGTGATTTATAGCTCCAAATGCATTATATTGATGATCAAATACAGTTTGGTAGGAATCTGTGCGAAATAAAAAATTTCAACTGGACGTGGTTCTAGAAGTTTCTACGCATCATCTGATGATGACCGGATGGGCGGGGAATCGTTTATAATTCCGTGGGCAGCGTTAGATGATTCATCCAGAGTGGGTCATATGTTCATCATAGCAGTTGTCATGGAACACGTTAGAATATAACGCTGAATCTTACCGTGGCTTCCTCGCGCCGCTGGCAGATGAGCGTGGAACAGAATTTTTTCTATTATGGGATGGAGAAATGCCCGATCCATTTCCAGGTTGTATAATAGTATATACATCCAAATCATGTTATTTTTTCGAGTTATATGCACCGATCGATGTTCACTGTGTCAATACGGAGTCTCTCTAACGATAGCGAGTGCCCGGACCACATATGGATGAGCACTACCGGTTCAAAGGTTAATTTCCGGTTGGCGATCTGCCGATCGGCCACCAGATGGCGCTCTTGAACCGCTAGAGAGTTGAGTGGATCTTTGCAGTGTGTCTCAGGGCTCCGGAAAGGAAATATGATTTCGATGACAGATTTTTGAAATATTGACATCAAAGACGAGTTACGGCGTCTTCGGCAGAATGAGCATGGCTAGGAATGACGTGAAAACTCGTCCACGGCGATCATAGTGTTAACGAGCATGTGTCAACGGTGTTAACAAGCATGTGTCGGCTGTATTAACAAGCATTCTTATCACAAATGATGTGCTTAATTATTGTTATTTTTTACCAGATACTATAACCCACCCATGACTTTTGTGAACCATCTCACCCCTAGTTTACATCAAAGGGTTACTTACTAACGCATGTCAATTTCATATGTAAATGCATATGTAAGTGATTTGGCCACACGAGAGAAAGCACAGGGTTTCATACGCGTGATTTTTTTTCTGTAACCGCTGTTTGCAGAGACGGCCACTGACGTTTCTGGTCATGTGACATGTGCGCCCAATCGCGTGACGCCTGTGTCTTTGCCCATTTCCGCCTCGAACAGCATGCAAACTACCTAACGCCTAGTTTATCACTGGTTAAGCTTAGGCGACTCTTTCGAAGTTGGTTAAGGTTAGAGTTTGGAATCAGGGCTGGTGTTCTATCGCCCTGCTCTAAGACAAACTCTAACCTTAACCAACTTCGAAAGAGTGCCTAAGCTTAACCAGTGAAAGAAACAGGCGTCACACGATTGGTTGCACATGTCACACGACCAGAAACGTCAGTGGCCAATCAGATCGCAGAACGCGGAACTGGAAATGGGTTGGTAAAAAACTAGACGCTTCCAGTCCATGACGTTCTTCTTCTTCTCCCCCTCAGAAACTCCTGAACAAGGTGAGCCTGGGCCACCCGGCCAAGTGCACCTCCTACAGCCCCAACGGAGAGATGGTCTGCATCGGCATGGAGAACGGGGAGTTCATCGTGCTGCTGGTCAACTCTCTGACCGTGTGGGGGAAGAAGAGGGACCGCAACGTGGCCATTCAGGACATCAGGTGAGCTCTGTCTGCCCGTCTGTCTGTCTGTCTACCTGGCTGTGCCCCCCACTGCATCCCAAGCACTAATTAAATTCAAACCTTTATTTATTTTAGAAAAAAAAGGACAATTGAGGTCCCCCTCATTTTCAACGTCGTCGAGACATTACTGTTATGGTTTGTGAGCGACCCCAAGTGCACGACACAAGACGGGTATCAGAGTTAGCCAAATATGGCGTAATTTATTAAAAACTGTAAAAACAACACGTCCCCTTTAAGGTCCAATGAAAAGCAAACCCATAGGCGACAAAAACAGAGTCCAGTAGATAAAGAAATGTTCAGGTAGTCCAAGACTCACCAGGCAGAACTGCCGACGGGTAATTCAAACTGGGAACCACGGAAAAGGTGAATACACGGATTATCCACGGAGGAATAATACTTCCAAGCAGGAAAACGACACAGCGCTTCTCACAGAAGACACGGCACGAACTAGCAACAAGCAGAGGGGAAGCCTGCTCACTTAACCTCTCCAGGACGAGCTGATTGCAGACAGGTGCAGGATTAGCAAACCATCTTCAGGTGTGTGATAGCGTTCGCTTGGCTTGTCCCGGTTGGGAAGAGCGCACAGCCGGCCCAGCCATAACAATTACTTTACAATATAATAATAATAACTCCATCTATAGCACCTTTCACACATGGACCGCAGCCCAAAGTGCCCCACAGCAAGTAGTACAAAATGAGCATAAAATCAGCATACAGTTTAATAGAATAAAAGCAATGTGCAGACATAAGAATAGGTATAAAAAGACAATAAAAGTAGTGCAACGTAGAAAGTGCAGACATAAGAATAGGCATAAAATAAGTACAATGTTGCTCCAAGGCATGTGAAGTGAACCCCCCCGGAACAGCCAGTCCCCTAGCCCCTTTCGTGACTGTGATACACCGAGTGAATCCACAGTCACTTCCTAGCCCATAGCAAACCAATGTATGTTGACCATGAAGGACTGGTTCTGCCCGAACCGTTCGTTATACAAGTATCACAGAGACATTTCAAAGGTACTCACAGTTGCACGAGGGTTTCGGACAAAAATACGTGATGGTTTGAAAGCTCGGCGTTGCTAATAAACATTTTAAATATTTTTTATAAACTGGTCAACACTGCATTATTTCCGGCATTGGGTGCATGATGCGCATGCGCTGTGATCACAGCGCAGGCGCACCAGGCAGCCAAATACGGAAATAAAGCCGTTTTGAGCAGTGTTGACCAGTTTATAAAAAAAAGTCCTTCAGGGTACCAGAACAGCAGATCTGCGCCCCGGCGGACAACGGGTTAACTGACCTGGTCCAGCACGACCAGAACCAGTCCCGTGTCCTAATCACGCCACCATCCCCAGTCCTAAGAGGGGGGTAGGTAAGGTACGTGTGTCGATCTAGAACATCACAGAGGGCGCCACCAAGACGGTCAGAACATGAATGCACCACGCCCGGTGGCCCACCCCAAGGGCGTGAGACCCCTCCGCCAATGCTTTGATCTATTCCGTCATCTCCCCCCAAAGAGGAACGAGAATTCGTTGAGACTAACCTAGTACACTGGCGCTCGGAAGAGATAAAACTCCATCCTAGTTGCTCCATAAAAAAACCTGTTTCCATGATGAGCAACCAAGACGCGCCAGCCCATGCGTGGTTCCACACAGAAGCACCCAGGGCCAGCACTATGTACACGTCGAGACCCAAAACACATCAATGGTAATTCTAACAAGAACCCAGATAACGTTCCCTCCAAGCCACCTGGGAGAGCGGCAGGAAGCTGGCCAAGAGACACAGATATGGGTCCCATATGACACGTCCGAGGGAAAACACCCCTGTTAAAAACCTGCTCTGTATAAAGAGAGGAGACGGGGAACCCCCAGAGAGACCTCCCACGTGAGTAATAATTGAAAAGATATATGTAACATTGAGCTACGTGACCAAAAGCTCAATATATATGAAACAGTCTTGACTAACGGGATCGTATCCTCGCCCTTTAATCTAGGACGGGGACGAGGCAAGGTTCTCCGCTTTCTCCCCAAATGTTCGCGCTTTTCCTCGAACCACTTGCTATCGCACTAAGGACTAATCAAGACATCAAAGGGGTAATAGCGGGACAGGTGGAACATAAACTATTTTTATATGCGGATGATATCTTATTGGTATCCAGCAATCCCCAAACAGCAGCTGGGGTCATTGGAACTGTTATCGAGTCCTTCTCCGAAAGTTCTGGATACACAATCAACTGGAGCAAGTCAGAAGCAATGCCTCTCTCTAAGTGCTGTCCCCCTGCTATTAGGAGGGGATGGCAGTACAGGTGGATGCCGTCAGGGTTGATATACCTAGGAATAAAGCTGATCCCAGGTCTGAAAGAGATAGTACAAGCCAATATTGCCCCTATAATCGAACACGTTAGTGCTCTGACCCAGAATTGGGCCAAGATGAATATGTCCCTCCTTGGGAAGATAAACTTAGTAAAAATGATATTGGCTCCCAAATAAAATTATATCCTATATATGCTGCCGCTGACTCTCCCGACTCAGTTACACAAACAGTATGACAAAGTCATTAATGTATATTTGTGGGGGGGCAAAAGGCCACTATTTGGTCGGGCCAAAATGCATGCAGCAAAGGAAAATGGCGGCTTATCCCTGCCTAAGCTAGACTGGTATCACTATGCGTTCTCGCTCTCCCAGCTCTCCAAATTGAATCACTTGACTGAGGAGGCACCTGCTTGGGTCAAGATAGAGGAGGAAATGGTATATCCCTCATCTCTGGAATCCTTCCTGACACAATCAGACAGACCTATACCTTTTAAGAACCCTCTAATGGCGTTTGCCTGGGAAACTTGGAATCAGTCGCACAGGCTGACTGGTGATAGCCCATATCTGACTACAAGAGCCTCTATATGGTATAATAAAAAACTAAAGATTGGTAAGAAATCAGTCATATGGGACGACTGGATTAAAAGGGGGATACATGTACTAGGTGATATAGCCGGGGAAGATGGGGTATTACCTTTTGAGGATATTAGAGAGGACTTTGGTATAGATAATAAAAACTTCTATAAATTCCTACAGATTAGACATTGTGGCCCGATTACTGCAATTCAAGAAATATTTTATAAAGGATGGCGTAGGAAAGGCGGTGTGTCAAGATTCTATGATGTTATAAGGGAACACAATGCACCCAAGTTGGCGGGTCTGAGGTTGAGCTGGGAGAACGATGTACGTGAGGATATTACTGAGGAAATATGGGAGAAGCTGGTATCCAAATGGGGTAAATTCTCGCGGGAGGCACAATCACAACTTATCTTTTACAAAGTTTTAAACAGAAGCTATTGGACGCCTAGTAAACTGGCCAGACTAAAGTTAAGGGACAGTGACATCTGCTGGAGATGTGAGAAGGAGACAGGCACTTTACTATGTTATACGAATGTGAGAAAGTCCGGAAAATGTGGGATCAAATTGTGATATTCCTAAGTAAAGTTTTGAATGTAAAGGTGAATAACTCCCCAATGGCATGTGTTTTGGGTATAGTACCGAAAGAGATTAAACTGCCTAAATACCAGGGAATGTGGTATAGAATGGCCATGATATCAGGATGTAGAATTGCCTTACGACATTGGAAATCACCCATTGATATTACTTTTAAAGAATGGATGGAACTAATGTTCCGGACAGCATCATATGAAAGGGTAACATATAGAGTCGCAGGGAGAGATGATATCTTTGCTGAGGTATGGAACAGTTTTCTACACCTGACTGAACGGTCTGGGGACGAATGATTAAGGTGGGGTTTCAGTATTATCAATGATGAAGGTGAAAAATGGGATCTGACCTGATGGTACCTATACTTTATATTGTATTATGTATGTATATGCATTAACGTATATGCATCTTGGTTATATATGCACATATAGTAATGTTTTTTTTTCTTTTTTGTAAGTACTTTTTTAATTTCCATGTCTGTTTTTGGTATGTCTGTATAAGTCTTTTGTATGTTTTATGTGTCAATACGAAAAAGAAAAAACAAATCTTGGACTTTGCATATTATGCTGTTGAAAGATGTCTCTTGAATATTTGTAAGATTTGTGCAAAAATATCAATAAAAAAAAAATATATATATATATATATATGCAACAGAGCGCAGAGCAGAAAACAAAGTTCTCACGCACCGCATAACCCAATCTTGACAATAACAGCGGTCCACAACATGGAGCCTGAAAAGAACTCACGGAAGTCTCACGGCCAATAGAAACGCGCCCAGTGATGTACTCTATGGCGGGGGGAATTCCGTGACCCACCTGCCCAAATATGGCGTGGGACCAGGGAACTCCACCCCCCCCCCCCCCCCCTCTCCCTACCCTGTGACACGCTGACCCAACAGCGTGACAGGAAGTCCGAAGGACAGGAGGTCCAACCCCCTGACCAATCAGAAAAAAGGGGAGGAGGGGTTTATCAGTTCACCCCCTCATGACCCCACACCCCGGATACGATGAAAACAAACAAGCAGCGATGATACCAGTTTACCTAGCATGCTACATGAAAAGCATATATCCACTAGGATAAGCTCAACCAACTGCACGCCAGCCACAGACGATAAACTCGTTTGCGAACGGGTTTTACATACAAGGCTTTAGGCTCGAAAAACACAGACGTTTAAAGAGAGGGTCAAGACCTTGGTACAAGCTACATATATGAATACTTCTGTAGGCAAACACTCTAACCAGGTTGTGGACTCGATGCCATGTTTCCCAAACGTAACAGAACACACAACCCCCTCAGATAAAAAAGGTAAAGTTCACTCTTACTATTACAAGAAGAACACAGTCTTCTTCATGATGAGGGAAGACAAGTATTTCGACCGAGTGCTAGCCACATGCCTTGCTAAGCACACATATATATAGCGACCAGAACAATTTACAAGAAACTGTCCTACTCTCTTAAGCAAACACACAACCCCACAGGTAGGTGAGGGTTTACACATCGTATCCCCAATATATAATAGTTAATAAACACACAGTTTGTAACAAAAAACAGTCCCCCACCAGGTAACAAAAAAAGTATATGTTGGGGAGGGGAAGGGGACAGGGGTAAACAGGGGAGTCACTAGCGGTGCCTGCCGCGTGCAGCGCAGTGTTTGCCCCAACGGGGAGCCGGCCCGGAGGGACGGTTCTGGGGAGCCTGGTCACGTCGATCCCTACCGTCACCTCCGGGCGTGGCGGCGGCTGGCTGCGGCGGATGAGGCACTCCTTCCACTCCTGGCCTTCTTCGATGAAGGCCCAGCAGCGGCTGCGGTGGAGGCAACGGTCGCGGTCCTCTGCCGGCGTTGCTTTTTTCGGCCATCACCGGTGGCATCGGGTCAGGGGAAATGGGGTTGGAGCACAGAGCGCTCCTCCTCCATCTCTCTGCAGGCAGCCGTCATCTGTTGCATGGCCGACCCGAACAGCCCAGCATCGGAGAGGGGGGCCATGAGCAGGGGAATCCTCTTCTGTTCCGGCACCCGCGCCTGCTCCAGCCAAAGGTGGCGCTGGGATAGAGTGGCCAGGGCACGCTCCTTCCCGGCGGCTATTGCCTGCAGCTGGGTAAGGTGCAGGATGGCTCCAGCCGCCTGGACGTGAAGATATTGCTGATGGTCATCCAATACCGACCCGCCCGCCATCATCCCCGACATGTAGCGCGCTAGCTGCGCGATGTTAGAAGTCACAGCTAGGCTCTGAGTCGCAGTGATGTACGCCTGGTCACTCCAATTACCCATCTGCCTAGCCGATTTCCCTTGGGGAAGAGTCTGCGTCGCAAATCCCCAGTCTGCGTCGCAAATCCCCAGTCACCAGAGGAGCCGTCGGCCTATCGGCCGACTGTCCACTGGCGGGGGAACCAGGGCCGGAACCAGGCCATCTCACGGGGGACGGCGGCTCAACGGGCCCTCGGAGAGGCAAACTCACCACCGGGCGCCGCCTGGGCGTATCTGACTGCCACGACCGCGGAGTCAGAGCCACCCCACGACGCACGGCAGACGCGGCAATGGAGAAGCGCTGGTGAAGGGTGACGTTGTGAGCGCTCGAACCCTCCGAAGGTGCAGACATTATGTCTTAGCTTTTCTCCTAAATTGGCGAGAGAGAGAAAAACAAGATACAATGTCCACGTAGCTCCTTTCCAACAACTATTTCGGCACTAAACTCAAGTGGTGTATACAGACACTTGTCGGTGGTGAAAATAGGGAAGGAGCTGTTAGTATGGCCACGTCCCCACTTATGTAGAGGAGCGGATGTGGGTGTGGCCAGGCGGATGGGTGTGTACATGTGGAGAAATGTTATTCAGAATTAGATTGAAAGGGATAAGGTTCCACTACGAGCAGAGCGTAAGCTATACGATAATATAACCACCTCCTCACGTGTCTGTGTTCAGGTTCAGCCCCGATAACCACCTCCTCACATGTCTGTGTTCAGGTTCAGCCCCGATAACCACCTCCTCACGTGTCTGTGTTCAGGTTCAGCCCTGATAACTAGGGATGTCCCGATCCGATCACGTAATTTTCCGAAGATCGGGATCGGCAAAAAAATAAATAAAAAAATCTGCAATTTTTATTTTTATTTTTTTTACTTAATTTTTTTTATTCAACAAACATGACCATGTTCACGTCTTAAACTCATACTGAGGCCTTAGTTTTGGTTTTAAATTGCATATCATCATTCATTTATTTATTGTCACACAGAGCAGAAGAATTTTGCCAAAACAAACCAATAGTATCCAGCTGCAGAACGGCAGCTGGATACTAAAAAAATTTAAAATAAAAAAAAAATGATTTGGGTCTGAGAGTGTGGCTGACACTCTCAGACCCAAATAAAAAATTTTATTTAATTTTTTTTTTTATCCCAATTTCTCACATTACATTCACCCTGAATGATGACGTTATCCAGGTGAAAAGTTAACTTCATAAATCATTTGATGTATAATTAAATCAAAGGAAATGCGTTTGGGTCTGAGAGTGTGGCTGGTCTGCCGTTCTGCAGCTGGATACTTATTGGTTTGTTTTGGCAAAATTCTTCTGCTCTGTGTGACAATAAATAAATGAATGATGATATGCAATTTAAAACCAAAACTAAGGCCTCAGTATGAGTTTAAGACGTGAACATGGTCATGTTTGTTGAATAAAAAAAAAGGTAAAAAAAAATGGAAATAATTTAAAAAAACAATTGGTCGGATCGGGAAATATCGGTATCGGTAGATACTCAAAATCACATGATCGGGATCGGATCAGGAGCAAAAAAACGTGATTGGGACATCCCTACCGATAACCACCTCCTCGCGTGTCTGTGTTCAGGTTCAGCCCCGATAACCACCTCCTCGCGTGTCTGTGTTCAGGTTCAGCCCCGATAACCACCTCCTCGCGTGTCTGTGTTCAGGTTCAGCCCCGATAACCACCTCCTCATGTGTCTGTGTTCAGGTTCAGCCCCGATAACCACCTCCTCACGTGTCTGTGTTCAGGTTCAGCCCCGATAACCACCTCTTCACGTGTCTGTGTTCAGGTTCAGCCCCGATAACCACCTCCTCACGTGTCTGTGTTCAGGTTCAGCCCTGATAACCACCTCCTCATGTGTCTGTGTTCAGGTTCAGCCCCGATAACCACCTCCTCGCGTGTCTGTGTTCAGGTTCAGCCCCGATAACCACCTCCTCGCGTGTCTGTGTTCAGGTTCAGCCCTGATAACCACCTCCTCACGTGTCTGTGTTCAGGTTCAGCCCCGATAACCACCTCCTCACGTGTCTGTGTTCAGGTTCAGCCCCGATAACCACCTCCTCACGTGTCTGTGTTCAGGTTCAGCCCCGATAACCACCTCCTCACGTGTCTGTGTTCAGGTTCAGCCCCGATAACCACCTCCTCACGTGTCTGTGTTCAGGTTCAGCCCCGATAACCACCTCCTCGCCGTGGGCTCCGTGGACTGTGCCGTGGACATCTACGACTTGACCCTCGGCCCGTCCCTCAACCGCATCGGCTACTGTAAGGACATCCCCGGGTTCGTCATCCAGATGGACTTCTCTGCCGACAACAAGTATATTCAGGTGCCTTTCTTCCACATACAACACAAGGCCCTCCGATTTGAACTTCCAGAGGTCTAACCCCTGAAATGTGAGGATAATTCTGATTATTTTTCAACCTACATATAGACCCTACCTGTCTATCACCTGGTGTCATTATACAGGGCCCCGTTCCCCGTACCTGGTTCAACTAAGTCGATCAAGATGTCATTATCCAGATTCAGTTAACCCGATGTTTGAAGCCGGGATTTTCCTGTTCCTCGAAGGTGGATTCAGTCTCGTTAACTCAAGCCAGACTTGAGACCCAGGATAAGTGCGCGCGGCCGCTCCAGTTGAAAAGCCAGCACGTATCGATAGCAGAGATCCTGATTCTCTAGCGGCATTGATTGATTAATTGATTTAAAACTTTATTAACATATTGCAGTACGGCTCAATCGCCTCGCCGACAAGTTAAATGCGTTATCTATAGGCTAATTTTAAGTCCCTCATTACCTCAATCAATCAGATTATATTTTTTTAAACTTGCCTGCTGGATTGAATAATCAAATGAGATCTTGCTAGCGAAAATAATTAGTTAAACTGTTATACAAAATAACGATACGGCTCTCTTCCCATTGATTGATGTATGGTCGATGTTTTACTTATCTCCACTGTGGTGTAACGGGTTCTTCTTTTGACTTTCACGCAGACGACCGGGGTTCGAAACCTAGTCTTTCCCTTCTTTTTGCGATGTAGGAATAATTCAATTTGGTGCACGTTGAGAGCTATATAAAGAATGACATCCTCAATGCATGTAGATTTATAATATTTTAACTTAAAACTAGGCTACTTTGGCGTATAATCATTAATATTATATTCCAAAATATTATATTGGAAACACGGGGTTTCGAACACCGGTCGCTGGGTTGCCAGGATTGAGCACTACCGCTGCGCCACTGTGCCAGATGGGATAAATTCATTGTTTATACATTAATGAACGAGACAAGATCCACAATCCACGCATAGACACTTCAATTTTATGCTTGAATGAAACACAATCCAGGCGCTCCATTAAACATCCACAGCGGAGAATATGAAAGGAATCAGAGCCAAACGAGCGATAGGTTTCAATCATTAAAAATATCCCCGCGGGATTCACATTTGCAATGCTGCGCGTTGTTAAAATAACCACATAATGTGTACATCGCACCGAGCGAGCGCCACGGTATATATAACGTGCATTATTTAGGACAAAGTGAATTTAGTATCAGCATTTTGGGTCTATTTTACATTTCAAAAGCCCCCTCTGGAAGAATGGAGCACAAAAACGTAATTCAGAATGGTATAAAGTAGGGATGCTCGATATTGGCTTTTTTACCGATACCGATATTCCGATATTGTCCAACTCCAATTTCCGATACCGATACCGATACCGATATCAACCGATACCGATATATGCAGGGTTTCCCCCCCAAAAAACGGAATAATTTCAGGTAACTAATAATTTCACTGGATGCATTCAAAAGGCTTTCTAAATGTAAGCATTATCTGTGCAAAATATGATCATTAAAAAAGTAAAAATGAACATTTTAAACCAACATGCATACTTTTGACAATAAATAAAATGAGAATTGGTTCTTACTTGCTTGCCTGGGTAAATAAAGGTTAAATAAATGTTAAAAAAAAAAAAAAAATGTTATTTTTTATTTTTTTTATTTTACCGATACCGATATTTTTCGATATCACATTTTACTGCCGATATCGGCCGATAATATCGGTCGGCCGATAATATCGGACATCCCTAGTATAAAGCAGATCCTAGACTGTGGGAATAATTTCAGGAAAGAGCTGTCACTTCTTTGCGGGGGCGTGGCTGTGCTTCATCCGGCTAACTTGAACTTAACCCTGCTCTCGACCAGGCTCAAACTTTTTGATCTGTTGTCATGGTGATTTGGACAATCCAGGTACGGGGAACGGGAAAGTCCGGCTTAAGTCAGACTTAACCGAAAGTTATCCGGCTAACTCAGTTATCCAGGTAGGGGGAACGGGGCCCAGGTCTTATATCCAAAGCACTTTACAACTTATGCCTCACATTCACTCATACATTCACACATCGACGGCGGAGGCGACCGTGCAAAGTGTCGACCTGCTCATCGGGAGCAGTTAGGGGTTAAGTGCCTTGCTGAAGGGCACATTGACACACTCGAACCGGGAACCTTCTGATGACCAGATGACTGCTCGACCTGCTGAGCCGCTGTTGACCACAGCTCTCTATTTCTATCCAAGGAGGCGACTGCTGAAGTATGAACTAATGAACCACATGCAACTAAAATGCCTGATGTGTCACTTGTTTTCTGAAAGGTTTTGTCGTTGTGTGATACAGGATGATAAAGTATCTGAGGAAGAATTCCTCTTCTTTCTTCTTAGCCACCATATTATTAAGGCACAATAGAGCAACTTTCAGGGGGAAAAAACACAACATGAATACATATATACTAGGGCTGTCAGTTTATCGCGTTAATTAGATTAATTCATTACACAGCAAATTATCGCGTTATGAAAATGAACTCAAAATTAATTACAAAAAAACGTAGAATACACATTTACAGACTTTTTTAATGTGGTCCATTTGCATGTTCTTAGTATCTGATTCTAGGGACATCTATGGATCTCAGGGAATGTATTCCCAGTGTCAGAAATACTGTGTCTGTTACTAGGCTTGAGTAGATTGTAATGAACCAAATGAGAATATCAATAAAAAAAAATGTTATCTTTGACTGTGAATAACACCATGCAAAAATTGACCAGACCTGAAAAATCTAAGCAAATTAATAGATGGAAGATGATTAAACAGAAGGTTTTGTAGATACAGTACTGAATTCTGCCATCCGGACACATGCAATTTGAAATATGATTATAGAATATAGAATATCAGGCATAAAATGGTTATGCGATTAAAATGCGATGAATTAGATGAATTAATTACAAATCCTGTAATTAATTAGATACATTTTTTTAATCGCCTGACAGCACTAGTATATACACCTCAGATGTTAAACTGTGACATTTATTTTTAATTTTTTTATCCAGTTTTATTTGGCTGATTATTAATTCCAGCGTTCCATTGCAGATATCCACGAGCACATACACCCGTCAGGTCCACGAGGTTCCCTCAGGGAAGATCATCACAGAGCTGACCAGCATCGAAAGGATCACTTGGGCCACGTGGACAAGGTAAGCGTTCTTATGATGGAAATGGGCCAGATTATTTTTATTTATTATATTACTATTATTGTCTATTCTTTTTAGGGCATTGAACAGTACAGTACATTATATAATGGAGAGTATCATGAAATATGAGAGAGAAATGGAGAGGATATGACATGTGGAAGGTTGCGGCCAGATCCAAACCCACGGTGTGTTAAAAAAAAATGTATCCACTTTTTCTCCTTATTTTCTATTTTTCTCCCATCCCAATTTCGTATCGCCAATTCTTTTTCCCTTCAATTCTCCCCTCCCCTGTCTTGAACGTTGCTAGACTATGCCTCCCACTGGTCGGCTGTAGTGAGGATAGAAGCCTTGCATCACGTGTCCCCTCCGGTACACGAGGAGGCAGCCTGTTGCATCTTTTCACCAGACAGTGCGGCCTCTCAGTGGCGAGGAGTAACGCCTGGGAGGCTCACGCTGCCCCCGATACTTCCTGACTCTGCTGTACAGGTGTCACCCAACCGACCTGTAGGAGTCGCTGTCCACAACGTCCAATCCCCACCCATCGACTTTCCACCCGCTACCTCTGCCAATAGACCTATCTCAAACCCTGCCCTCTTTTCTTGATCCTCCAATCACAACTGACAGTTGTGATTGGAGGATCAAGAAAAGGGGCAGGGTTTGAGATAGGTCTATTGAGATAGTATTGAGATAGTATTAATGTACTGTGCATGTTTACATTACATTTAGTCATTTAGCTGACGCTTTTATCCAAAGCGACTTACATGTTTTGTAGGACAAGTCAGCGGGAAGGGCACAACTCTTATCAGCTGAATCAAAGTGTTCAAACTTGAGTGCTGCAGTGTCGAGTGTATGTTAGTATTAGGAAAGAGAAGCCGCCTATTCTCAGTCCTTGCCCCACAATGGTGGAATGAACTACCCATCCCAGTTAGGACAGCCGAATCCCGTCCAATCTTTCGCCGTCGACTAAAGACTCACTTCTTCAACCATTATCTGAAATGATAATAAAAAAAAAAAAAAAAATCTAACCCCGACTAACCTTAATGTCATGCACTTGTCCTAATAAACTAACCTACACTGTAACACGCAACACTTTGATGAACATTGTTACTCAGCTGATAGAGTTATACCCTTCTTGCTGTCTTGTCGCACAGAACTTGTAAGTCGCTTTGGATAAAAGCGTCAGCTAAATGACTAAATGTAAATGTAAATGTAGGAAGAGTGCATGACAGTGGAGGACAGTAAAAAGGTTCGTTTTTAGAAAGAAACTTTTTTTCTGACTGTCTATTCTTCTGATAGCAGGTGTTTAATCAAAGATCCCCACTTTCTAGTCTTGCACAAGGACCAATCAGCAGGGGTATGGGCGGGTTCATTTTCCATTGATGGGGATTTGATTGGCTGGTTTTAAATGAAGTGCGACCGCAGGATTAATAACGTTAATGTTAGTTCGGCCAGAGAAACAAATATACTAATTAAAATGGTTGGACCTGCGGGATTTGTACTTTGTACTTTGTAGGTCTGCATTTTAAATGAAAGGAGTAAAAAAGTGTGTGTTTTTTTCTCTGAAATGTAATTGAGTAAAAGTACAAGTATACAAACCTAATAATACTCGAGTAAAGTACTAATCCCCCAAAAACGGTACTTTGGTATTGTAACGAGGTACAATTACTTAAGCCCTTTACACCCCTGCTTTACCACCATGTCTTCTCTCTCCAGTGTACTTGGGGATGAGGTTCTGGGAGTCTGGCCGCGCAACGCTGAGAAGGCCGATGTGAACTGCGCCTGCGTCTCTCACGCCGGCCTCAACGTGGCGACCGGAGACGACTTTGGCCTCGTCAAGCTCTTTGACTTTCCGTGCTCGGAGAAATTTGTACGTTCTTTTGGTGTTGATCTCTCACATCCAATGACTTTGGGTCATTTTCCATTCGGAGAGCATTATGGAGTGATTAAGACAGTCCTTGAAAATGATACCTGCATTGTAAAGAGAATATTTATTAAGGAGATTTAGTTTGGTTTATTACGTGTGTTTGAATAGGGACAGTGCACATTATTCAACAGTAATGAGACAGAGTACCACCACTGTAAATATGCCAGTGTTAGCTGGGTAGCTAGTTTTCAACCGTACTCCCTAGGCAATATGTTAAATGCCAGGTAAAAACTGAATAGAGACATTTTATACATTTTAAGTGCATCGCTCTTAATACTTTGAGTTTCTTTACAAAGTTCTAACATACAACAGAGCATCGCTCTTAACACTTTGAGTTTATTTACAAAGTACAGTTCTAAATGACCTTATAGAACAACAGAGCAGTGCGTCGCTCACAACTTAACAACAGAGCAGTGCATCGCTCTTAACATTGAGTTTCTTTACAATGTTCAGTTTTGAATTACAACAGAGCAGTGCTCTTATAATTACAGTGCATAGGAGGTAGTGAGATAAAATGTGCATAGAACCGACACATGAATTTGATAGGAAGTGTATAAAAGTAGGTAATAGCACAGTTAAAAGTGGTTAAGGCTATAAAATACATAATTTACTATTGGCAAAGTGTTGAAAAATACAGAGTAGGATGGGAGAATACAATACAGAATACAGGAACGAATAATGCTGAGATGTGCCTGTTGTTTGCTGTAGTCCACAATTACTAGCAATTGCTGTATGGTTCATCAGGTAGGGTCTTGAAATTAATGTGCTAACATCTTCAACCGTGTCATCTCTTCACAGGCAAAACACAAGCGCTACTTCGGTCATTCTGCTCACGTGACAAATATACGATTCTCATGCGATGACAAGTATGTGATCAGCGCAGGCGGCAACGACTGCAGGTAGGTGTGGGGGAGAAAACATCAAGATACAAAGTATTTGAAATATGTTATTTGAAATATAATATTTATATGAAAATTATCAAAAGGGTCACCCGTTTGGAGGCATTTCAAGTTAAGTTATGGTAATAAAGTTTTCATTAAAGTATGATACACTGCAAATGTAGGAAGTGTCGTCTGAAAACCTTGTTCAAAGCTTCGAATGTAAAAAAAGAAAAGAAAAAAGCACACAAAGTTTACACAGTATACCCCACAGCATTACTGTAAGGGTAAGTGATTTTAAAGTACTTCAAAAGAAAAACGAGATTTTTACCAAACTTAAGTTGTACTTTAGTAGACTTAGTAGACTTGTTAGCAAAAATAACCTAAAATACATTTCCTGTGAGCCACCACTAGGGGCAGAGCAGCTAACACTGAATGAGTGGAGTGAGTGAGTTACTGTGTGAGTGAGTCAGTAGGCTTGTTCAAGATGGGATAGGCGGACGCAGATCTGCGCAGGTTTTACTACGGCCTCGCCAAGCGCGTTGCATGACGGTTAGAATGTTGTCCGATTTGCTCTGAAAATCTGACTAGGCGAGGCGCGGAACTCCCGCGGGAGCGAGCCACAAGCAGCCTTCAGAGCGAGGCTCCACAGTACCTCTCAGCCGGCTGCTCCCGGCTGGGAAGCGACTTGCTACGGTCGCGCAAAGCGCCTATTGGCTCAGAAAAGTTGTCAGTCACCAGCCATGTGACAGCCAGGGAGTTATGAGACGTTTGATTGATTGAAAACTTTATTATGTTATGCGTTATCACTTATCAACTTATCATCATATCATCATGATAAACTTCAAGCTGTCAGACACACACACAAATACAGCAGTGTGTTGTGTGTGCGTGCGGCCAGGAGCGCGCAACAAGATGGTATACATTATGGTATATGAATAGTATACTATATTCCACTGTAGCAGTATATGGTGTGCTGTACATTTGAATCTGATCTAATTTTGCAC
Source organism: Notolepis coatsorum (assembly GCF_963971535.1). NCBI lineage: Eukaryota > Metazoa > Chordata > Actinopteri > Aulopiformes > Paralepididae > Notolepis > Notolepis coatsorum. The sequence continues at coordinate 149,497,286 of NC_140171.1, read as the reverse complement.
ACGGCCATCGCATTATAATGAGCTGGACAGGTGTGTAATGTGTGTGTGGTGACGTGAAAGCGTATCTGCCGCGCGAGACTAGGCGAGGGGCTCTCGTGAAATCGGCAGTGTCCGCCCTCTTAACTCCTCCCCCGGCTTCACTCGGCTACTCTCGTCTACTAGTCGAGGCAAACCCAAATCCATCTTGAACAAGCCTACTGACACCGCCGGTTATAGTGATGCTGCTTCACCCCCCCCCCCCCCCCCCCCTCTGGAATTATCAACACCCCAACCCTGGACACCTTCAAAACAGCTCTCAAAACACACCTTTTCACCAAGGCTTTTCCCCATTAGTTAGTTTAGATTCGATTATTATCCCTTTACCTGCCCTCACCCCCCCCCCCCCTTCTCCCTATTGCCCCCTTCCCCTAGCCCTCTTGACTGTGAAGCGACCTTGGGTTTCCTGAAAGGCGCTATAAAAATTTGATTTATTATTATTATAAAAAAAAAATTATAATAACAATAATAATACACCCACTTCAGCTCTAGATAGCACATGGTTCATTATCTATTTTGGAATTATAGTCATATTAGGGCTGTCGATATGAACGGGCAACCGGGAGAGTGGGTGTGTTCACCTTCCTGATAACTAACATGCAGACTGGGAGGACACGGAGTTCCCTGAATGTTTCTTTAACGATGCAGTGATGAACGCTCTTTCAGCGAAGCAACAAGTATGAAGCAACTTCACACACAGCTACTGTACGTCATGCTTGCTAATTGCTAACGTTAGGTAGCCGTAATGTTAACAGAGATTGTCCAAAGGAGCCGTCTGCCGACAAATATATTTTTACATCGGAGAACCACTGTGTTGCATTTCTTGATTTGCATTCATTGCAATGAACACAATCATGTGATCACATTTACATTTTACATTTAGTCATATAGCTGACGCTTTTATCCAAAGCGACTTACAAGTTCGGTACGACAAGTCATCAGGAAGGGCACAACTCTATCAGCTGAGTAACAATGTTCATCAAAGTGTTGAGTGCTACAGTGTAGGTTAGTTTATTAGGACAAGTGCATGACAGTAAGGTTAGTTAGGGTTAGAT